>NW_028132916.1:0-167256 GCF_964374135.1 Grampus griseus | reverse complement strand
GATGTAAATTGCCAACAGCCACTCTGGAGAAGTGTATGGTGTTTCCTGAAACATCTAAAAAACAAAGCAACAGAGCCTAGGGCACTTCCACTTATGGTCCTATAGCTAAGGGAAATTAAAATCAAAAAGACACAGCCACCCCAAAGTTTGGGACGGCTCTGTTTACAAGAACCTCGTTTATGGTACAAATTCAATATCACAGAAAGTGAAAAATGGATAAAGAAGTTTTGGTACTTACATACAATGCAATATCACTCAGCAATGAAATCTATGTCATCAGGCCCATAGCAGCATAATGAGCGGATTTAGGTACGATGATTCTAAGTGAAATAAGTCACAGAGAAAAAGAAACATCATAAGATATCACTACTACACGGAATGTAAACTTGGCTACACAGGAACTGAATTACAAAACAGAACAGGGTCTCAAATGTAGAAAACCAACTTATGCTTGCTTAAGGGGAAAGGTGAGTTGGGGTGCTGCATAAAACCAGAGATTGAAATTAGCACAGATACCGTTCCATAAGCCAAATATGTAATAGACAAGAGCTACTCCTTGCTCAACGAAGTGGACTCAACGCCACATATTAAACGCCTAAGAATATACCTGACTAGTAAGAATCTAAAACCCTATGGATTTATATGTCTCTGAAAGAGAATCAAGCGTGTGTACAGCGGCATAAACGCAGCAGTGATAGGATTGGTGAGGTTCGATGAGCAAATGCAGACCCTTTGAAGTCATATTGCATGGTACCCATTCCATGGGTCTCAACTCTCCAGGTTTAAGGGATTCTTCCTTCAGCTAAAACATGCATGTGGAACCCAGAGTATGATCCACCGTGTGATCGGGAAACGTGTTCAAATGTGTCAGTTTTCGTCCCCTGGTATTCGGGTGCAACATTCCAGACGCTTTACTAACTCTCTCCCCACTTGGAGAGTCAGTGCCTTTAACCTCCTGTTTGGCCCAGTTTGCAATTTCTGCGGAAAATGAACAGGAATAGGGAGAACCAATGAGAGACTAGCTGGAGGTGTCTGGACGGGCAAATTTAACTCTCATTTTCCACGAGGAAGAGGAATTAACCAAAGGCTCAGCGTGCCGTGCCGGAACCACACTAGGGCCTGAAGCAATCCTGCGGCGTTGCGGCCAGCTCACAAGAAAGCGAGTTGAAGAAAGGAGTTCAGGGGCACTGTCATTCACAGACCTGCAGAGTTATAAATGACAGCTATCGTACAAAAATATATTGAAGTAAGGCTGCCAAGAGGACTTGAAAGGGGGGCAGAATTGCAGGAAACCGATTTCAGGAGGTAGAGTGGAATTGCATGTAAAGCATAGGAAAAGAGGCAGAACGTCCACAATGATGCACTTGGCCAAAAAGGGCGTATGCGTTTTTTCCTGAATATATTCAGGAAAAAACGCATACGCACTTTTTGGCCAACCAAGCAAGCTTGCAAAGGAAATCTGCACTACAAGGAAGTCTCACTGCCCCCCGGTCAAAAGGGCCATCTGAAAAAAGTGTAAAATCCAGAAAGGCAGTACAGGCCATGGAGAACTGGGAGCCTTGTTATGCTCATG
Source organism: Grampus griseus (assembly GCF_964374135.1). Taxonomy (NCBI): domain Eukaryota; kingdom Metazoa; phylum Chordata; class Mammalia; order Artiodactyla; family Delphinidae; genus Grampus; species Grampus griseus. The sequence continues at coordinate 165,683 of NW_028132916.1, read as the reverse complement.
GGCGGGATGTAAATTGCCAACAGCCACTCTGGAGAAGTGTATGGTGTTTCCTGAAACATCTAAAAAACAAAGCAACAGAGACTAGGGCACTTCCACTTATGGTCCTATAGCTTAGGGAAATTAAAACCAAAAAGACACAGCCACCCCAAAGTTTGGGACGGCTCTGTTTACAAGAACCTCGTTTACAGTACAAATTCAATATCACAGAAAGTGAAAAATGAATAAAGAAGTTGTGGTACTTACATACAATGCAATATCACTCAGCAATGAAATCTATGTCATCAGGCCCGTAGCAGCATAATGAGTGGATTCAGGTACGATGATTCTAAGTGAAATAAGTCACAGAGAAAAAGAAACATCATAAGATATCACTAGTACACAGAATGTAAACTTGGCTACACAGGAACTGAATTACAAAACAGAACAGTCTCTCAAATGGAGAAAACCAACTTATGCTTGCTTAAGGGGAAAGGTGATTTCGGGTGCTGCATAAAACCAGAGATTGAAATTAGCACAGATACCGTTCCATAAGCCAAATATGTAATAAACATGAGCTACTCCTTGCTCAATGAAGTGGACTCAACGCCCCATATTAAACGCCTAAGAATATACCTGACAAGTAAGTATCTTAAAACCTATGGATTTATATGTCTCCGAAAGAGAATCAAACGTGTGTACAGCGGCATAAACGCAGCAGTGATAGGATTGGTGAGGTTCGGTGAGCAAATGCAGACCCTTTGAAGTCATATTGCATGGTACCCATTCCATGGGTCTCAACTCTCCAGGTTTAAGGGATTCTTCCTTCAGCTAAAACATGCATGTGGAACCCAGAGTATGATACACCGTGTCATCGGGAAACGTGTTCAAATGTGTCAGTTTTCGTCCCCTGGTACTCGGGTGCAACATTCCAGACGCTTTACTAACACTCTCCCCACTTGGAGAGTCAGTGCCTTTAACCTCCTGTTTGGCCCAGTTTGCAATTTCTGCGGAAAATGAACAGGAATAGGGAGAACAAATGAGAGACTAGCTGGAGGTGTCTGGACGGGCAAATTTAACTCTCATTTCCCACCAGGAAGAGGAATTAACCAAAGGCTCAGCGTGTCGTGCCGGAACCACACTAGGGCCTGAAGCAATCCTGCGGTGTTGCGGCCAGCTCACAAGAAAGCGAGTTGAAGAAAGGAGCTCAGGGGCACAGTAATTCACAAACCTGCAGAGCTATAAATGACAGCTATCGTCCAAAAATATATTGAAGTAAGGCTGCCAAGAGGACTTGAAAGCGGGGCAGAATTGCAGGAAACCGATTTCAGGAGGTAGACTGGAATTGCATATAAAGCATAGGAAAAGAGGCAGAACGTCCACAATGATGCACTTGGCCAAAAAGGACGTATGCGTTTTTTCCTCAGGAAAAAACGCATACGCCCTTTTTGGCCAACCAAGCAAGCTTGCAAAGGAAATCTGCACTACAATGAAGTCTCACTGCCCCCCGGTCAAAAGGGCCATCTGAAAAAAGTGTAAAATCCAGAAAGACAGGACAGGCCATGGAGAACTGGGAGCCTTGTTATGCTGATGGGCAGGATATAAATTGCCAACAGCCACTCTGGAGAAGTGTATGGTGTTTCCTGAAACATCTAAAAAACAAAGCAACAGAGCCTAGGGCATTTCCACTTAAGGTCCTATAGCTTAGGGAAATTAAAATCAAAAGACACAGCCACCCCAAAGTTTGGGACGGCTCTGTGTACAAGAACCTCGTTTACGGTACAAATTCAGTATCACAGAAAGTGAAAAATGGATAATGAAGTTTTGCTACTTACATACAATGCAATATCACTCAGCAATGAAATCTATGTCATCAGGCCCTTCGCAGCATAATGAGTGGTTTCAGGTACGATGATTCTAAGTGAAATAAGTCACACAGAAAAAGAAACATCATAAGATATCACTAGTACACAGAATGTAAACTTGGCTACACAGGAACTGAATTACAAAACAGAACAGTCTCTCAAATGGAGAAAACCAACTTATGCTTGCTTAAGGGGAAAGGTGAGTTGGGGTGCTGCATAAAACCAGAGATTGAAATTAGCACAGATACCGTTCCATAAGCCAAATATGTAATAAACATGAGCTACTCCTTGCTCAATGAAGTGGACTCAACGCCCCATATTAAACGCCTAAGAATATACCTGACAAGTAAGTATCTTAAAACCTATGGATTTATATGTCTCCGAAAGAGAATCAAACGTGTGTACAGCGGCATAAACGCAGCAGTGATAGGATTGGTGAGGTTCGGTGAGCAAATGCAGACCCTTTGAAGTCATATTGCATGGTACCCATTCCATGGGTCTCAACTCTCCAGGTTTAAGGGATTCTTCCTTCAGCTAAAACATGCATGTGGAACCCAGTGTATGATCCACCGTGTGATCGGGAAACGTGTTCAAATGTGTCAGTTTTCGTCCCCTGGTACTCGGGTGAAACATTCCAGACGCTTTACTAACACTCTCTCCACTTGCAGAGTCAGTGCCTTTAACCTCCTGTTTGGCCCAGTTTGCAATTTCTGCGGAAAATGAACAGGAATAGGGAGAACCAATGAGAGACTAGCTGGAGGTGTCTGGACGGGCAAATTTAACTCTCATTTCCCACCAGGAAGAGGAATTAACCAAAGGCTCAGCGTGCCATGCCGGAACCACACTAGGGCCTGAAGCAATCCTGCGGTGTTGCGGCCAGCTCACAAGAAAGCGAGTTGAAGAAAGGAGCTCAGGGGCACAGTAATTCACAAACCTGCAGAGTTATAAATGACAGCTATCGTCCAAAAATATATTGAAGTAAGGCTGCCAAGAGGACTTGAAAGCGGGGCAGAATTGCAGGAAACTGATTTCAGGAGGTAGACTGGAATTGCATGTAAAGCATAGGAAAAGAGGCAGAACGTCCACAATGATGCACTTGGCCAAAAAGGGCGTATGCGTTTTTTCCTGAATATATTCAGGAAAAAACGCAATACGCCCTTTTTGGCCAACCAAGCAAGCTTGCAAAGGAAATCTGCAATACAATGAAGTCTCACTGCCCCCGGTCAAAAGGGCCATCTGAAAAAAGTGTAAAATCCAGAAAGGCAGGACAGGCCATGGAGAACTAGGAGCCTTGTTATGCTGATGAGCAAGATATAAATTGCCAACAGCCACTCTGGAGAAGTGTATGGTGTTTCCTGAAACATCTAAAAAACAAAGCAACAGAGCCTAGGGCACTTCCACTTATGGTCCTATAGCTTAGGGAAATTAAAATCAAAAAGACACAGCCACCCCAAAGTTTGGGACGGCTCTGTTTACAAGAACCTCGTTTACGGTACAAATTCAGTATCACAGAAAGTGAAAAATGGATAATGAAGTTTTGCTACTTACATACAATGCAATATCACTCAGCAATGAAATCTATGTCATCAGGCCCGTAGCAGCATAATGAGTGGATTCAGGTACGATGATTCTAAGTGAAATAAGTCACACAGAAAAAGAAACATCATAAGATATCAGTACTACACGGAATGTAAACTTGGCTACACAGGAACTGAATTACAAAACAGAACAGGGTCTCAAATGTAGAAAACCAACATATGCTTGCTTAAGGGGAAAGGTGAGTTGGGGTGCTGCATAAAACCAGAGATTGAAATTAGCACAGATACCGTTCCATAAGCCAAATATATAATAGAAAAGAGTTACTGCTTGCTCAACCAACTGGACTCAACACCCCATATTAAACGCCTAAGAGTATACCTGACTAGTAAGAATCTTAAAACCTATGGATTTATATGTCTCCGAAAGAGAATCAAGCGTGTGTACAGCGCCATAAACGCTGCAGTGATAAGATTGGTGAGGTTCGGTGAGCAAATGCAGACCCTTTGAAGTCATATTGCATGGTACCCATTCCATGGGTCTCAACTCTCCAGGTTTAAGGGATTCTTCCTTCAGCTAAAACATGCATGTGGTACCCAGAGTATAATCCACCGTGAGATTGGGGAGCGTGTTCAAAGGTGTCTCAGTTTTCGTCCCCTGGTACTCGGGTGCAACATTCCAGATGCTTTACTAACACTCTCCCCACTTGGAAAGTCAGTGCCTTTAACCTCCTCTTTGGCCCAGTTTGCAATTTCTGCAGAAAATGAACAGGAATAGGGAGAACCAATGAGAGACTAGCTGGAGGTGTCTGGACGGGCAAATTTAACTCTCATTTCCCACCAGGAAGAGGAATTAACCAAAGGGTCAGCGTGCCATGCCGGAACAACACTAGAGCCTGAAGCAAGGCTGCGGTGTTGCGGCCAGCTCACAAGAAAGCGAGTTGAAGAAAGGAGCTCAGGAGCACTGTAATTCACAAACCTGCAGAGTTATAAATGACAGCTATCGTCCAAAAATATATTGAAGTAAGGCTGCCAAGAGGACTTGAATGCGGGGCAGAATTGCAGGAAACCGATTTCAGGAGGTAGACTGGAATTGCATGTAAAGCATAGGTACAGAGGCAGAACGTCCACAATGATGCACTTGGCCAAAACGGGCATATGCGTTTTTTCCTCAGGAAAAAATTCATACGCCCTTTTTGGCCAACCAAGCAAGCTTGCAAAGGAAATCTGCACTACAATGAAGTCTCACTGCCCCCCGGTCAAAAGGGCCATCTGAAAAAAGTGTAAAATCCAGAAAGGCAGGACAGGCCATGGAGAACTGGGAGCCTTGTTATGCTCATGGGCGGGATGTAAATTGCCAACAGCCACTCTGGAGAAGTGTATGGTGTTTCCTGAAACATCTAAAAAACAAAGCAACAGAGCCTAGGGCACTTCCACTTATGGTCCTATAGCTAAGGGAAATTAAAATCAAAAAGACACAGCCACCCCAAAGTTTGGGACGGCTCTGTTTACAAGAACCTCGTTTACGGTACAAATTCAATATCACAGAAAGTGAAAAATGGATAAAGAAGTTTTGGTACTTACATACAATGCAATATCACTCAGCAATGAAATCTATGTCATCAGGCCCGTAGCAGCATAATGAGTGGATTCAGGTACGATGATTCTAAGTGAAATAAGTCACACAGAAAAAGAAACATCATAAGATATCACTACTACACGGAATGTAAACTTGGCTACACAGGAACTGAATTACAAAACAGAACAGGGTCTCAAATGTAGAAAACCAACTTATGCTTGCTTAAGGGGAAAGGTGAGTTGGGGTGCTGCATAAAAGCAGAGATTGAAATTAGCACAGATACCGTTCCATAAGCCAAATATGTAATAGACATGAGCTACTCCTTGCTCAACGAAGTGGACTCAACGCCCCATATTAAACGCCTAAGAATATACCTGACAAGTAAGAATCTTAAAACCTATGGATTTATATGTCTCCGAAAGAGAATCAAGCGTGTGTACAGTGGCATAAACGCAGCAGTGATAGGATTGGTGAGGTTCGGTGAGCAAATGCAGACCCTTTGAAGTCATATTGCATGGTACCCATTCCATGGGTCTCAACTCTCCAGGTTTAAGGGATTCTTCCTTCAGCTAAAACATGCATGTGGTACCCAGAGTATAATCCACCATGAGATTGGGGAACGTGTTCAAAGGTGTCTCAGTTTTCGTCCCCTGGTACTCGGGTGCAACATTCCAGATGCTTTACTAACACTCTCCCCACTTGGAAAGTCAGTGCCTTTAACCTCCTCTTTGGCCCAGTTTGCAATTTCTGCAGAAAATGAACAGGAATAGGGAGAACCAATGAGAGACTAGCTGGAGGTGTCTGGACGGGCAAATTTAACTCTCAGTTCCCACCAGGAAGAGGAATTAACCAAAGGGTCAGCGTGCCATGCCGGAACAACACTAGAGCCTGAAGCAAGGCTGCGGTGTTGCGGCCAGCTCACAAGAAAGCGAGTTGAAGAAAGGAGCTCAGGAGCACTGTAATTCACAAACCTGCAGAGTTATAAATGACAGCTATCGTCCAAAAATATATTGAAGTAAGGCTGCCAAGAGGACTTGAAAGCGGGGCAGAATTGCAGGAAACCGATTTCAGGAGGTAGACTGGAATTGCATGTAAAGCATAGGTACAGAGGCAGAACGTCCACAATGATGCACTTGGCCAAAACGGGCATATGCGTTTTTTCCTCAGGAAAAAATTCATACGCCCTTTTTGGCCAACCAAGCAAGCTTGCAAAGGAAATCTGCACTACAATGAAGTCTCACTGCCCCCCAGTCAAAAGGGCCATCTGAAAAAAGTGTAAAATCCAGAAAGGCAGGACAGGCCATGGAGAACTGGGAGCCTTGTTATGCTCATGGGCGGGATGTAAATTGCCAACAGCCACTCTGGAGAAGTGTATGGTGTTTCCTGAAACATCTAAAAAACAAAGCAACAGAGCCTAGGGCACTTCCACTTATGGTCCTATAGCTAAGGGAAATTAAAATCAAAAAGACACAGCCACCCCAAAGTTTGGGACGGCTCTGTTTACAAGAACCTCGTTTACGGTACAAATTCAATATCACAGAAAGTGAAAAATGGATAAAGAAGTTTTGGTACTTACATACAATGCAATATCACTCAGCAATGAAATCTATGTCATCAGGCCCATAGCAGCATAATGAGTGGATTTAGGTACGATGATTCTAAGTGAAATAAGTCACAGAGAAAAAGAAACATCATAAGATATCACTACTACACGGAATGTAAACTTGGCTACACAGGAACTGAATTACAAAACAGAACAGGGTCTCAAATGTAGAAAACCAACTTATGCTTGCTTAAGGGGAAAGGTGAGTTGGGGTGCTGCATAAAACCAGAGATTGAAATTAGCACAGATACCGTTCCATAAGCCAAATATGTAATAGACAAGAGCTACTCCTTGCTCAACGAAGTGGACTCAACGCCACATATTAAACGCCTAAGAATATACATGACTAGTAAGAATCTAAAACCCTATGGATTTATATGTCTCTGAAAGAGAATCAAGCGTGTGTACAGCGGCATAAACGCAGCAGTGATAGGATTGGTGAGGTTCGATGAGCAAATGCAGACCCTTTGAAGTCATATTGCATGGTACCCATTCCATGGGTCTCAACTCTCCAGGTTTAAGGGATTCTTCCTTCAGCTAAAACATGCATGTGGAACCCAGAGTATGATCCACCGTGTGATCGGGAAACGTGTTCAAATGTGTCAGTTTTCATCCCCTGGTATTCGGGTGCAACATTCCAGACGCTTTACTAACACTCTCCCCACTTGGAGAGTCAGTGCCTTTAACCTCCTGTTTGGCCCAGTTTGCAATTTCTGCGGAAAATGAACAGGAATAGGGAGAACCAATGAGAGACTAGCTGGAGGTGTCTGGACGGGCAAATTTAACTCTCATTTTCCACGAGGAAGAGGAATTAACCAAAGGCTCAGCGTGCCGTGCCGGAACCACACTAGGGCCTGAAGCAATCCTGCGGCGTAGCGGCCAGCTCACAAGAAAGCGAGTTGAAGAAAGGAGTTCAGGGGCACTGTCATTCACAGACCTGCAGAGTTATAAATGACAGCTATCGTACAAAAATATATTGAAGTAAGGCTGCCAAGAGGACTTGAAAGGGGGGCAGAATTGCAGGAAACCGATTTCAGGAGGTAGAGTGGAATTGCATGTAAAGCATAGGAAAAGAGGCAGAACGTCCACAATGATGCACTTGGCCAAAAAGGGCGTATGCGTTTTTTCCTGAATATATTCAGGAAAAAACGCATACGCACTTTTTGGCCAACCAAGCAAGCTTGCAAAGGAAATCTGCACTACAAGGAAGTCTCACTGCCCCCCGGTCAAAAGGGCCATCTGAAAAAAGTGTAAAATCCAGAAAGGCAGTACAGGCCATGGAGAACTGGGAGCCTTGTTATGCTCATGGGCGGGATGTAAATTGCCAACAGCCACTCTGGAGAAGTGTATGGTGTTTCCTGAAACATCTAAAAAACAAAGCAACAGAGACTAGGGCACTTCCACTTATGGTCCTATAGCTTAGGGAAATTAAAACCAAAAAGACACAGCCACCCCAAAGTTTGGGACGGCTCTGTTTACAAGAACCTCGTTTACAGTACAAATTCAATATCACAGAAAGTGAAAAATGAATAAAGAAGTTGTGGTACTTACATACAATGCAATATCACTCAGCAATGAAATCTATGTCATCAGGCCCGTAGCAGCATAATGAGTGGATTCAGGTACGATGATTCTAAGTGAAATAAGTCACAGAGAAAAAGAAACATCATAAGATATCACTAGTACACAGAATGTAAACTTGGCTACACAGGAACTGAATTACAAAACAGAACAGTCTCTCAAATGGAGAAAACCAACTTATGCTTGCTTAAGGGGAAAGGTGAGTTGGGGTGCTGCATAAAACCAGAGATTGAAATTAGCACAGATACCGTTCCATAAGCCAAATATGTAATAAACATGAGCTACTCCTTGCTCAATGAAGTGGACTCAACGCCCCATATTAAACGCCTAAGAATATACCTGACAAGTAAGTATCTTAAAACCTATGGATTTATATGTCTCCGAAAGAGAATCAAACGTGTGTACAGCGGCATAAACGCAGCAGTGATAGGATTGGTGAGGTTCGGTGAGCAAATGCAGACCCTTTGAAGTCATATTGCATGGTACCCATTCCATGGGTCTCAACTCTCCAGGTTTAAGGGATTCTTCCTTCAGCTAAAACATGCATGTGGAACCCAGAGTATGATACACCGTGTCATCAGGAAACGTGTTCAAATGTGTCAGTTTTCGTCCCCTGGTACTCGGGTGCAACATTCCAGACGCTTTACTAACACTCTCCCCACTTGGAGAGTCAGTGCCTTTAACCTCCTGTTTGGCCCAGTTTGCAATTTCTGCGGAAAATGAACAGGAATAGGGAGAACCAATGAGAGACTAGCTGGAGGTGTCTGGACGGGCAAATTTAACTCTCATTTCCCACCAGGAAGAGGAATTAACCAAAGGCTCAGCGTGTCGTGCCGGAACCACACTAGGGCCTGAAGCAATCCTGCGGTGTTGCGGCCAGCTCACAAGAAAGCGAGTTGAAGAAAGGAGCTCAGGGGCACAGTAATTCACAAACCTGCAGAGTTATAAATGACAGCTATCGTCCAAAAATATATTGAAGTAAGGCTGCCAAGAGGACTTGAAAGCGGGGCAGAATTGCAGGAAACCGATTTCAGGAGGTAGACTGGAATTGCATATAAAGCATAGGAAAAGAGGCAGAACGTCCACAATGATGCACTTGGCCAAAAAGGACGTATGCGTTTTTTCCTCAGGAAAAAACGCATACGCCCTTTTTGGCCAACCAAGCAAGCTTGCAAAGGAAATCTGCACTACAATGAAGTCTCACTGCCCCCGGTCAAAAGGGCCATCTGAAAAAAGTGTAAAATCCAGAAAGACAGGACAGGCCATGGAGAACTGGGAGCCTTGTTATGCTGATGGGCAGGATATAAATTGCCAACAGCCACTCTGGAGAAGTGTATGGTGTTTCCTGAAACATCTAAAAAACAAAGCAACAGAGCCTAGGGCATTTCCACTTAAGGTCCTATAGCTTAGGGAAATTAAAATCAAAAAGACACAGCCACCCCAAAGTTTGGGACGGCTCTGTGTACAAGAACCTCGTTTACGGTACAAATTCAGTATCACAGAAAGTGAAAAATGGATAATGAAGTTTTGCTACTTACATACAATGCAATATCACTCAGCAATGAAATCTATGTCATCAGGCCCTTCGCAGCATAATGAGTGGTTTCAGGTACGATGATTCTAAGTGAAATAAGTCACACAGAAAAAGAAACATCATAAGATATCACTAGTACACAGAATGTAAACTTGGCTACACAGGAACTGAATTACAAAACAGAACAGTCTCTCAAATGGAGAAAACCAACTTATGCTTGCTTAAGGGGAAAGGTGAGTTGGGGTGCTGCATAAAACCAGAGATTGAAATTAGCACAGATACCGTTCCATAAGCCAAATATGTAATAAACATGAGCTACTCCTTGCTCAATGAAGTGGACTCAACGCCCCATATTAAACGCCTAAGAATATACCTGACAAGTAAGTATCTTAAAACCTATGGATTTATATGTCTCCGAAAGAGAATCAAACGTGTGTACAGCGGCATAAACGCAGCAGTGATAGGATTGGTGAGGTTCGGTGAGCAAATGCAGACCCTTTGAAGTCATATTGCATGGTACCCATTCCATGGGTCTCAACTCTCCAGGTTTAAGGGATTCTTCCTTCAGCTAAAACATGCATGTGGAACCCAGTGTATGATCCACCGTGTGATCGGGAAACGTGTTCAAATGTGTCAGTTTTCGTCCCCTGGTACTCGGGTGAAACATTCCAGACGCTTTACTAACACTCTCTCCACTTGCAGAGTCAGTGCCTTTAACCTCCTGTTTGGCCCAGTTTGCAATTTCTGCGGAAAATGAACAGGAATAGGGAGAACCAATGAGAGACTAGCTGGAGGTGTCTGGACGGGCAAATTTAACTCTCATTTCCCACCAGGAAGAGGAATTAACCAAAGGCTCAGCGTGCCATGCCGGAACCACACTAGGGCCTGAAGCAATCCTGCGGTGTTGCGGCCAGCTCACAAGAAAGCGAGTTGAAGAAAGGAGCTCAGGGGCACAGTAATTCACAAACCTGCAGAGTTATAAATGACAGCTATCGTCCAAAAATATATTGAAGTAAGGCTGCCAAGAGGACTTGAAAGCGGGGCAGAATTGCAGGAAACTGATTTCAGGAGGTAGACTGGAATTGCATGTAAAGCATAGGAAAAGAGGCAGAACGTCCACAATGATGCACTTGGCCAAAAAGGGCGTATGCGTTTTTTCCTGAATATATTCAGGAAAAAACGCAATACGCCCTTTTTGGCCAACCAAGCAAGCTTGCAAAGGAAATCTGCACTACAATGAAGTCTCACTGCCCCCCGGTCAAAAGGGCCATCTGAAAAAAGTGTAAAATCCAGAAAGGCAGGACAGGCCATGGAGAACTAGGAGCCTTGTTATGCTGATGAGCAAGATATAAATTGCCAACAGCCACTCTGGAGAAGTGTATGGTGTTTCCTGAAACATCTAAAAAACAAAGCAACAGAGCCTAGGGCACTTCCACTTATGGTCCTATAGCTTAGGGAAATTAAAATCAAAAAGACACAGCCACCCCAAAGTTTGGGACGGCTCTGTTTACAAGAACCTCGTTTACGGTACAAATTCAGTATCACAGAAAGTGAAAAATGGATAATGAAGTTTTGCTACTTACATACAATGCAATATCACTCAGCAATGAAATCTATGTCATCAGGCCCGTAGCAGCATAATGAGTGGATTCAGGTACGATGATTCTAAGTGAAATAAGTCACACAGAAAAAGAAACATCATAAGATATCACTACTACACGGAATGTAAACTTGTCTACACAGGAACTGAATTACAAAACAGAACAGTGTCTCAAATGGAGAAAACCAACTTATGCTTGCTTAAGGGGAAAGGTGAGTTGGGGTGCTGCACAAAAGCAGAGATTGAAATTAGCACAGATACCGTTCCATAAGCCAAATATGTAATAGACATGAGCTACTCCTTGCTCAACGAAGTGGACTCAACGCCCCATATTAAACGCTTAAGAATATACCTGACAAGTAAGAATCTTAAAACCTATGGATTTATATGTCTCCGAAAGAGAATCAAACGTGTGTACAGCGGCATAAACGCAGCAGTGATAGGATTGGTGAGGTTCGGTGAGCAAATGCAGACCCTTTGAAGTCATATTGCATGGTACCCATTCCATAGGTCTCAACTCTCCAGGTTTAAGGGATTCTTCCTTCAGCTAAAACATGCATGTGGAACCCAGTGTATGATCCACCGTGTGATCGGGAAACGTGTTCAAATGTGTCAGTTTTCGGCCCCTGGTACTCGGGTGAAACATTCCAGACGCTTTACTAACACTCTCCCCACTTGGAGAGTCAGTGCCTTTAACCTCCTGTTTGGCCCAGTTTGCAATTTCTGCAGAAAATGAACAGGAATAGGGAGAACCAATGAGAGACTAGCTGGAGGTGTCTGGACGGGCAAATTTAACTCTCAATTCCCACCAGGAAGAGGAATTAACCAAAGGCTCAGCGTGCCATGCCGGAACCACACTAGGGCCTGAAGCAATCCCGCGGTGTTGCGGTCAGCTCACAAGAAAGCGAGTTGAAGAAAGGAGCTCAGGGGCACTGTAATTCACAAACCTGCAGAGTTATAAATGACAGCTATCGTCCAAAAATATATTGAAGTAAGGCTGCCAAGTGGACTTGAAATCGGGGCAGAATTGCAGGAAACCGATTTCAGGAGGTAGACTGGAATTGCATGTAAAGCATAGGAAAAGAGGCAGAACGTCCACAATGATGCACTTGGCCAAAAAGGGCGTATGCGTTTTTTCCTGAATATATTCAGGAAAAAATGCATACGCCCTTTTTGGCCAACCAAGCAAGCTTGCAAAGGAAATCTGCACTACAATGAAGTCTCACTGCCCCCCGGTCAAAAGGGCCATCTGAAAAAAGTGTAAAATCCAGAAAGGCAGTACAGGCCATGGAGAACTGGGAGCCCTGTTATGCTCATAGGCGGGATGTAAATTGCCAACAGCCACTCTGGAGAAGTGTATGGTGTTTCCTGAAACATCTAAAAAACAAAGCAACAGAGACTAGGGCACTTCCACTTATGGTCCTATAGCTTAGGGAAATTAAAATCAAAAAGACACAGCCACCCCAAAGTTTGGGACGGCTCTGTTTACAAGAACTTCGTTTACGGTACAAGTTCAATATCACACAAAGTGAAAAATGGATAAAGAAGTTGTGGTACTTACGTACAATGCAATATCACTCAGCAATGAAATCTATGTCATCAGGCCCATAGCAGCATAATGAGTGGATTCAGGTACGATGATTCTAAGTGAAATAAGTCACACAGAAAAAGAAACATCATAAGATATCACTACTACACGGAATGTAAACTTGGCTACACAGGAACTGAATTACAAAACAGAACAGGGTCTCAAATGTAGAAAACCAACTTATGCTTGCTTAAGGGGAAAGGTGAGTTGGGGTGCTGCATAAAACCAGAGATTGAAATTAGCACAGATACTGTTCCATAAGCCAAATATGTAATAGACAAGAGCTACTCCTTGCTCAACGAAGTGGACTCAACGCCCCATATTAAACGCCTAAGAATATACCTGACTAGTAAGAATCTTAAAACCTATGGATTTATATGTCTCTGAAAGAGAATCAAGCGTGTGTATAGTGGCATAAACGCAGCAGTGATAGGATTGGTGAGGTTCGGTGAGCAAATGCAGACCCTTTGAAGTCATATTGCATGGTACCCATTCCATGGGTCTCAACTCTCCAGGTTTAAGGGATTCTTCCTTCAGCTAAAACATGCATGTGGAACCCAGAGTATGATCTACCGTTAGATCGGGAAACGTGTTCAAATGTGTCTCAGGTTTCGTCCCCTGGTATTCGGGTGCAACATTCCAGACGCTTTACTAACTCTCTCCCCACTTGGAGAGTCAGTGCCTTTAACCTCCTGTTTGGCCCAGTTTGCAATTTCTGCGGAAAATGAAGAGGAATAGGGAGAAACAATGAGAGACTAGCTGGAGGTGTCTGGACGGGCAAATTTAACTCTCATTTCCCACCAGGAAGAGGAATTAACCAAAGGCTCAGCGTGCCATGCCAGAACCACACTAGGGCCTGAAGCAATCATGCGGTGTTGCGGCCAGCTCACAAGAAAGCGAGTTGAAGAAAGGAGTTCAGGGGCACTGTCATTCACAGACCTGCAGAGTTATAAATGACAGCTATCATCCAAAAATATATTGAAGTAAGGCTGCCAAGAGGACTTGAAAGCGGGGCAGAATTGCAGGAAACTGATTTCAGGAGGTAGACTGGAATTGCATGTAAAGCATAGGAAAAGAGGCAGAACGTCCACAATGATGCACTTGGCCAAAAAGGGCGTATGCGTTTTTTCCTGAATATATTCAGGAAAAAACGCATACGCCCTTTTTGGCCAACCAAGCAAGCTTGCAAAGGAAATCTGCACTACAATGAAGTCTCACTGCCCCCCGCTCAAAAGGGCCATCTGAAAAAAGTGTAAAATCCAGAAAGGCAGGACAGGCCATGGAGAACTAGGAGCCTTGTTATGCTGATGAGCAAGATATAAATTGCCAACAGCCACTCTGGAGAAGTGTATGGTGTTTCCTGAAACATCTAAAAAACAAAGCAACAGAGCCTAGGGCACTTCCACTTATGGTCCTATAGCTTAGGGAAATTAAAATCAAAAAGACACAGCCACCCCAAAGTTTGGGACGGCTCTGTTTACAAGAACCTCGTTTACGGTACAAATTCAGTATCACAGAAAGTGAAAAATGGATAATGAAGTTTTGCTACTTACATACAATGCAATATCACTCAGCAATGAAATCTATGTCATCAGGCCCTTCGCAGCATAATGAGTGGTTTCAGGTACGATGATTCTAAGTGAAATAAGTCACACAGAAAAAGAAACATCATAAGATATCACTACTACACGGAATGTAAACTTGTCTACACAGGAACTGAATTACAAAACAGAACAGGGTCTCAAATGTAGAAAACCAACTTATGCTTGCTTAAGGGGAAAGGTGAGTTGGGGTGCTGCATAAAACCAGAGATTGAAATTAGCACAGATACCGTTCCATAAGCCAAATATATAATAGACATGAGCTACTCCTTGCTCAACGAAGTGGACTCAACGCCCCATATTAAACGCCTAAGAATATACCTGACAAGTAAGAATCTTAAAACCTATGGATTTATATGTCTCCGAAAGAGAATCAAACGTGTGTACAGCGGCATAAACGCAGCAGTGATAGGATTGGTGAGGTTCGGTGAGCAAATGCAGACCCTTTGAAGTCATATTGCATGGTACCCATTCCATAGGTCTCAACTCTCCAGGTTTAAGGGATTCTTCCTTCAGCTAAAACATGCATGTGGAACCCAGTGTATGATCCACCGTGTGATCGGGAAACGTGTTCAAATGTGTCAGTTTTGGTCCCCTGGTACTCGGGTGAAACATTCCAGACGCTTTACTAACACTCTCCCCACTTGGAGAGTCAGTGCCTTTAACCTCCTGTTTGGCCCAGTTTGCAATTTCTGCAGAAAATGAACAGGAATAGGGAGAACCAATGAGAGACTAGCTGGAGGTGTCTGGACGGGCAAATTTAACTCTCAGTTCCCACCAGGAAGAGGAATTAACCAAAGGCTCAGCGTGCCATGCCGGAACCACACTAGGGCCTGAAGCAAGGCTGCGGTGTTGCGGTCAGCTCACAAGAAAGCGAGTTGAAGAAAGGAGCTCAGGGGCACTGTAATTCACAAACCTGCAGAGTTATAAATGACAGCTATCGTACAAAAATATATTGAAGTAAGGCTGCCAAGAGGACTTGAAATCGGGGCAGAATTGCAGGAAACCGATTTCAGGAGGTAGACTGGAATTGCATGTAAAGCATAGGAAAAGAGGCAGAACGTCCACAATGATGCACTTGGCCAAAAAGGGCATATGCGTTTTTTCCTGAATATATTCAGGAAAAAACGCATACGCCCTTTTTGGCCAACCAAGCAAGCTTGCAAAGGAAATCTGCACTACAATGAAGTCTCACTGCCCCCCGGTCAAAAGGGCCATCTGAAAAAAGTGTAAAATCCAGAAAGGCAGTACAGGCCATGGAGAACTGGGAGCCTTGTTATGCTCATGGGCGGGATGTAAATTGCCAACAGCCACTCTGGAGAAGTGTATGGTGTTTCCTGAAACATCTAAAAAACAAAGCAACAGAGACTAGGGCACTTCCACTTATGGTCCTATAGCTTAGGGAAATTAAAATCAAAAAGACACAGCCACCCCAAAGTTTGGGACGGCTCTGTTTACAAGAACTTCGTTTACGGTACAAGTTCAATATCACACAAAGTGAAAAATGGATAAAGAAGTTGTGGTACTTACGTACAATGCAATATCACTCAGCAATGAAATCTATGTCATCAGGCCCATAGCAGCATAATGAGTGGATTCAGGTACGATGATTCTAAGTGAAATAAGTCACACAGAAAAAGAAACATCATAAGATATCACTACTACACGGAATGTAAACTTGGCTACACAGGAACTGAATTACAAAACAGAACAGGGTCTCAAATGTAGAAAACCAACTTATGCTTGCTTAAGGGGAAAGGTGAGTTGGGGTGCTGCATAAAAGCAGAGATTGAAATTAGCACAGATACCGTTCCATAAGCCAAATATGTAATAGACAAGAGCTACTCCTTGCTCAACGAAGTGGACTCAACGCCCCATATTAAACGCCTAAGAATATACCTGACTAGTAAGAATCTTAAAACCTACGGATTTATATGCCTCTGAAAGAGAATCAAGCGTGTGTACAGTGGCATAAACGCAGCAGTGATAGGATTGGTGAGGTTCGGTGAGCAAATGCAGACCCTTTGAAGTCATATTGCATGGTACCCATTCCATGGGTCTCAACTCTCCAGGTTTAAGGGATTCTTCCTTCAGCTAAAACATGCATGTGGAACCCAGAGTATGATCCACCGTGTGATCGGGAAACGTGTTCAAATGTGTCAGTTTTCGTCCCCTGGTATTCGAGTGCAACATTCCAGACGCTTTACTAACTCTCTCCCCACTTGGAGAGTCAGTGCCTTTAACCTCCTGTTTGGCCCAGTTTGCAATTTCTGCGGAAAATGAACAGGAATAGGGAGAACCAATGAGAGACTAGCTGGAGGTGTCTGGACGGGCAAATTTAACTCTCATTTCCCACCAGGAAGAGGAATTAACCAAAGGCTCAGCGTGCCGTGCCAGAACAACACTAGGGCCTGATGCAATCCTGCGGTGTTGTGGCCAGCTCACAAGAAAGCGAGTTGAAGAAAGGAGTTCAGGGGCACTGTCATTCACAGACCTGCAGAGTTATAAATGACAGCTATCATCCAAAAATATATTGAAGTAAGGCTGCCAAGAGGACTTGAAAGCGGGGCAGAATTGCAGGAAACTGATTTCAGGAGGTAGACTGGAATTGCATGTAAAGCATAGGAAAAGAGGCAGAA
Organism: Grampus griseus; assembly: GCF_964374135.1. Classification (NCBI taxonomy): domain Eukaryota; kingdom Metazoa; phylum Chordata; class Mammalia; order Artiodactyla; family Delphinidae; genus Grampus; species Grampus griseus. Next base: position 148,582 of record NW_028132916.1, on the reverse strand, counting down.
CGTCCACAATGATGCACTTGGCCAAAAAGGGCGTATGCGTTTTTTCCTGAATATATTCAGGAAAAAACGCATACGCCCTTTTTGGCCAACCAAGCAAGCTTGCAAAGGAAATCTGCACTACAATGAAGTCTCACTGCCCCCCGCTCAAAAGGGCCATCTGAAAAAAGTGTAAAATCCAGAAAGGCAGGACAGGCCATGGAGAACTAGGAGCCTTGTTATGCTGATGAGCAAGATATAAATTGCCAACAGCCACTCTGGAGAAGTGTATGGTGTTTCCTGAAACATCTAAAAAACAAAGCAACAGAGCCTAGGGCACTTCCACTTATGGTCCTATAGCTTAGGGAAATTAAAATCAAAAAGACACAGCCACCCCAAAGTTTGGGACGGCTCTGTTTACAAGAACCTCGTTTACGGTACAAATTCAGTATCACAGAAAGTGAAAAATGGATAATGAAGTTTTGCTACTTACATACAATGCAATATCACTCAGCAATGAAATCTATGTAATCAGGCCCGTAGCAGCATAATGAGTGGTTTCAGGTACGATGATTCTAAGTGAAATAAGTCACACAGAAAAAGAAACATCATAAGATATCACTACTACACGGAATGTAAACTTGTCTACACAGGAACTGAATTACAAAACAGAACAGTGTCTCAAATGTAGAAAACCAACTTATGCTTGCTTAAGGGGAAAGGTGAGTTGGGGTGCTGCATAAAACCAGAGATTGAAATTAGCACAGATACCGTTCCATAAGCCAAATATATAATAGACATGAGCTACTCCTTGCTCAACGAAGTGGACTCAACGCCCCATATTAAACGCCTAAGAATATACCTGACAAGTAAGAATCTTAAAACCTATGGATTTATATGTCTCCGAAAGAGAATCAAACGTGTGTACAGCGGCATAAACGCAGCAGTGATAGGATTGGTGAGGTTCGGTGAGCAAATGCAGACCCTTTGAAGTCATATTGCATGGTACCCATTCCATAGGTCTCAACTCTCCAGGTTTAAGGGATTCTTCCTTCAGCTAAAACATGCATGTGGAACCCAGTGTATGATCCACCGTGTGATCGGGAAACGTGTTCAAATGTGTCAGTTTTGGTCCCCTGGTACTCGGGTGAAACATTCCAGACGCTTTACTAACACTCTCCCCACTTGGAGAGTCAGTGCCTTTAACCTCCTGTTTGGCCCAGTTTGCAATTTCTGCAGAAAATGAACAGGAATAGGGAGAACCAATGAGAGACTAGCTGGAGGTGTCTGGACTGGCAAATTTAACTCTCAGTTCCCACCAGGAAGAGGAATTAACCAAAGGCTCAGCGTGCCATGCCGGAACCACACTAGGGCCTGAAGCAATCCCGCGGTGTTGCGGTCAGCTCACAAGAAAGCGAGTTGAAGAAAGGAGCTCAGGGGCACTGTAATTCACAAACCTGCAGAGTTATAAATGACAGCTATCGTACAAAAATATATTGAAGTAAGGCTGCCAAGAGGACTTGAAATCGGGGCAGAATTGCAGGAAACCGATTTCAGGAGGTAGACTGGAATTGCATGTAAAGCATAGGAAAAGAGGCAGAACGTCCACAATGATGCACTTGGCCAAAAAGGGCGTATGCGTTTTTTCCTGAATATATTCAGGAAAAAACGCATACGCCCTTTTTGGCCAACCAAGCAAGCTTGCAAAGGAAATCTGCACTACAATGAAGTCTCACTGCCCCCCGGTCAAAAGGGCCATCTGAAAAAAGTGTAAAATCCAGAAAGGCAGTACAGGCCATGGAGAACTGGGAGCCTTGTTATGCTCATGGGCGGGATGTAAATTGCCAACAGCCACTCTGGAGAAGTGTATGGTGTTTCCTGAAACATCTAAAAAACAAAGCAACAGAGACTAGGGCACTTCCACTTATGGTCCTATAGCTTAGGGAAATTAAAATCAAAAAGACACAGCCACCCCAAAGTTTGGGACGGCTCTATTTACAAGAACTTCGTTTACGGTACAAGTTCAATATCACACAAAGTGAAAAATGGATAAAGAAGTTGTGGTACTTACGTACAATGCAATATCACTCAGCAATGAAATCTATGTCATCAGGCCCATAGCAGCATAATGAGTGGATTCAGGTACGATGATTCTAAGTGAAATAAGTCACACAGAAAAAGAAACATCATAAGATATCACTACTACACGGAATGTAAACTTGGCTACACAGGAACTGAATTACAAAACAGAACAGGGTCTCAAATGGAGAAAACCAACTTATGCTTGCTTAAGGGGAAAGGTGAGTTGGGGTGCTGCATAAAACCAGAGATTGAAATTAGCACAGATACCGTTCCATAAGCCAAATATGTAATAGACAAGAGCTACTCCTTGCTCAACGAAGTGGACTCAACGCCCCATATTAAACGCCTAAGAATATACCTGACTAGTAAGAATCTTAAAACCTACGGATTTATATGTCTCTGAAAGAGAATCAAGCGTGTGTACAGTGGCATAAACGCAGCAGTGATAAGATTGGTGAGGTTCGGTGAGCAAATGCAGACCCTTTGAAGTCATACTGCATGGTACCCATTCCATGGGTCTCAACTCTCCAGGTTTAAGGGATTCTTCCTTCAGCTAAAACATGCATGTGGAACCCAGAGTATGATCCACCGTGTGATCGGGAAACGTGTTCAAATGTGTCAGTTTTCGTCCCCTGGTATTCGGGTGCAACATTCCAGACGCTTTACTAACTCTCTCCCCACTTGGAGAGTCAGTGCCTTTAAACTCCTGTTTGGCCCAGTTTGCAATTTCTGCGGAAAATGAACAGGAATAGGGAGAACCAATGAGAGACTAGCTGGAGGTGTCTGGACGGGCAAATTTAACTCTCATTTCCCACCAGGAAGAGGAATTAACCAAAGGCTCAGCGTGCCGTGCCAGAACCACACTAGGGCCTGATGCAATCCTGCGGTGTTGCGGCCAGCTCACAAGAAAGCGAGTTGAAGAAAGGAGTTCAGGGGCACTGTCATTCACAGACCTGCAGAGTTATAAATGACAGCTATCGTCCAAAAATATATTGAAGTAAGGCTGCCAAGAGGACTTGAAATCGGGGCAGAATTGCAGGAAACCGATTTCAGGAGGTAGACTGGAATTGCATGTAAAGCATAGGAAAAGAGGCAGAACGTCCACAATGATGCACTTGGCCAAAAAGGGCGTATGCGTTTTTTCCTGAATATATTCAGGAAAAAACGCATACGCCCTTTTTGGCCAACCAAGCAAGCTTGCAAAGGAAATCTGCACTACAATGAAGTCTCACTGCCCCCCGGTCAAAAGGGCCATCTGAAAAAAGTGTAAAATCCAGAAAGGCAGGACAGGCCATGGAGAACTGGGAGCCTTGTTATGCTGATGGGCGGGATGTAAATTGCCAACAGCCACTCTGGAGAAGTGTATGGTGTTTCCTGAAACATCTAAAAAACAAAGCAACAGAGACTAGGGCACTTCCACTTATGGTCCTATAGCTTAGGGAAATTAAAATCAAAAAGACACAGCCACCCCAAAGTTTGGGACGGCTCTGTTTACAACAACTTCGTTTACGGTACAAGTTCAATATCACACAAAGTGAAAAATGGATAAAGAAGTTGTGGTACTTACGTACAATGCAATATCACTCAGCAATGAAATCTATGTCATCAGGCCCATAGCAGCATAATGAGTGGATTCAGGTACGATGATTCTAAGTGAAATAAGTCACACAGAAAAAGAAACATCATAAGATATCACTACTACACGGAATGTAAACTTGGCTACACAGGAACTGAATTACAAAACAGAACAGGGTCTCAAATGTAGAAAACCAACTTATGCTTGCTTAAGGGGAAAGGTGAGTTGGGGTGCTGCATAAAACCAGAGATTGAAATTAGCACAGATACCGTTCCATAAGCCAAATATGTAATAGACTAGAGCTAGTCCTTGCTCAACGAAGTGGACACTACACCCCATATTAAACGCCTAAGAATATACCTGACTAGTAAGAATCTTAAACCCTATGGATTTATATGTCTCCGAAAGAGAATCAAGCATGTGTACAGCGGCATAAATGGAGCAGTGATAGGATTGGTGAGGTTCGGTGAGCAAATGCAGACCCTTTGAAGTCATATTGCATGGTACCCATTCCATGGGTCTCAACTCTCCAGGTTTAAGGGATTCTTCCTTCAGCTAAAACATGCATGTGGAACCCAGAGTATGATACACTGTGTCATCGGGAAACGTGTTCAAATGTGTCAGTTTTCGTCCCCTGGTACTCGGGTGCAACATTCCAGACGCTTTACTAACACTCTCCCCACTTGGAGAGTCAGTGCCTTTAACCTCCTGTTTGGCCCAGTTTGCAATTTCTGCGGAAAATGAACAGGAATAGGGAGAACCAATGAGAGACTAGCTGGAGGTGTCTGGACGGGCAAATTTAACTCTCATTTCCCACCAGGAAGAGGAATTAACCAAAGGCTCAGCGTGCCGTGCCGGAACCACACTAGGGCCTGATGCAATCCTGTGGTGTTGCGGCCAGCTCACAAGAAAGCGAGTTGAAGAAAGGAGTTCAGGGGCACTGTCATTCACAGACCTGCAGAGTTATAAATGACAGCTATCGTCCAAAAATATATTGAAGTAAGGCTGCCAAGAGGACTTGAAAGCGGGGCAGAATTACAGGAAACCGATTTCAGGAGGTATACTGGAATTGCATGTAAAGCATAGGAACAGAGGCAGAACGTCCACAATGATGCACTTGGCCAAAACGGGCATATGCGTTTTTTCCTCAGGAAAAAAATCATACTCACTTTTTGGCCAACCAAGCAAGCTTGCAAAGGAAATCTGCACTACAATGAAGTCTCACTGCCCTCCAGTCAAAAGGGCCATCTGAAAAAAGTGAAAAATCCAGAAAGGCAGGACAGGCCATGGAGATCTGGGAGCCTTGTTATGCTCATGGGCGGGATGTAAATTGCCAACAGCCACTCTGGAGAAGTGTATGGTGTTTCCTGAAACATCTAAAAAACAAAGCAACAGAGCCTAGGGCACTTCCACTTATGGTCCTATAGCTAAAGGAAATTAAAATCAAAAAGACACAGCCACCCCAAAGTTTGGGATGGCTCTGTTTACAAGAACCTCGTTTACGGTACAAATTCAATATCACAGAAAGTGAAAAATGGATAAAGAAGTTTTGGTACTTACATACAATGCAATATCACTCAGCAATGAAATATATGTCATCAGGCCCGTAGCAGCATAATGAGTGGATTCAGGTACGATGATTCTAAGTGAAATAAGTCACACAGAAAAAGAAACATCATAAGATATCACTACTACACGGAATGTAAACTTGGCTACACAGGAACTGAATTACAAAACAGAACAGGGTCTCAAATGTAGAAAACCAACTTATGCTTGCTTAAGGGGAAAGGTGAGTTGGGGTGCTGCATAAAATCAGAGATTGAAATTAGCACAGATACCGTTCCATAAGCCAAATATGTAATAGACATGAGCTACTCCTTGCTCAACAAAGTGGATTCAACGCCCCATATTAAACGCCTAAGAATATACCTGACAAGTAAGAATCTTAAAACCTATGGATTTATATGTCTCCGAAAGAGAATCAAGCGTGTGTACAGTGGCATAAACGCAGCAGTGATAGGATTGGTGAGGTTCGGTGAGCAAATGCAGACCCTTTGAAGTCATATTGCATGGTACCCATTCCATGGGTCTCAACTCTCCAGGTTTAAGGGATTCTTCCTTCAGCTAAAACATGCATGTGGAACCCAGAGTATGATCCACCGTGTGCTCGGGAAACGTGTTCAAATGTGTCTCAGGTTTCGTCCCCTGGTACTCGGGTGCAACATTCCAGAAGCTTTACTAACACTCTCCCCACTTGGAGAGTCAGTGCCTTTAACCTCCTGTTTGGCCCAGTTTGCAATTTCTGCAGAAAATGAACTGGAATAGGGAGAACCAATGAGAGACTAGCTGGAGGTGTCTGGACGGGCAAATTTAACTCTCATTTCCCACCAGGAAGAGGAATTAACCAAAGGCTCAGCGTGCCATGCCGGAACGACACTAGGGCCTGAAGCAATCCTGCAGTGTTGCGGCCAGCTCACAAGAAAGTGAGTTGAAGAAAGGTGCTCAGGGGCACTGTCATTCACAGACGTGCAGAGTTATAAACGACAGCTATCGTCCAAAAATATATTGAAGTAAGGCTGCCAAGAGGACTTGAAAGCGGGGCAGAATTGCAGGAAACCGATTTCAGGAGGTAGACTGGAATTGCATGTAAAGCATAGGAAAAGAGGCAGAACGTCCACAATGATGCACTTGGCCAAAAAGGGCGTATGCGTTTTTTCCTAAGGAAAAACCGCATACGCCCTTTTTGGCCAACCAAGCAAGCTTGCAAAGGAAATCTGCACTACAATGAAGTCTCACAGCCCCCCGGTCAAAAGGGCCATCTGAAAAAAGTGAAAAATCCAGAAAGGCAGGACAGGCCATGGAGAACTGGGAGCCTTGTTATGCTGATGGGCGGGATGTAAATTGCCAACAGCCACTCTGGAGAAGTGTATGGTGTTTCCTGAAACATCTAAAAAACAAAGCAACAGAGCCTAGGGCACTTCCCCTTATGGTCCTATAGCTTAGGGAAATTAAAAGAAAAAAGACACAGCCACCCCAAAGTTTGGGACAGCTCTGTTTACAGGAACCTCGTTTACAGTACAAGTTCAATATCACAGAAAGCGAAAAATGGATAAAGAATTTGTGGTACTTACGTACAATGCAATATCACTCAGCAATGAAATCTATGTCATCAGGCTCATAGCAGCATAATGAGTGGATTCAGGTACGATGATTCTAAGTGAAATAAGTCACACAGAAAAAGAAACATCATAAGATATCACTACTACACGGAATGTAAACTTGGCTACACAGGAACTGAATTACAAAACAGAACAGGGTCTCAAATGTAGAAAACCAACTTATGCTTGCTTAAGGGGAAAGGTGAGTCGGGGTGCTGCATAAAACCAGAGATTGAAATTAGCACAGATACCGTTCCATAAGCCAAATATGTAATAGACAAGAGCTACTCCTTGCTCAACGAAGTGGACACTACACCCCATATTAAACGCCTAAGAATATACCTGACTAGTAAGAATCTTAAAACCTATGGATTTATATGTCTCCGAAAGAGAATCAAGCGTGTGTACAGTGACATAAACGCAGCAGTGATAGGATTGGTGAGGTTCGGTGAACACATGCAGACCCTTTGAAGTCATATTGCATGGTACCCATTCCATGGGTCTCAACTCTCCAGGTTTAAGGGATTCTTCCTTCAGCTAAAACATGCATGTGGAACCCAGAGTAGGATCCACCATGTGATAGGGAAAAGTGTTCAAATGTGTCTCAGGTTTCGTCCCCTGGTACTCGGGTGCAACATTCCAGACGCTTTACTAACACTGTCCCCACTTGGAGAGTCAGTGCCTTTAACCTCCTGTTTGGCCCAGTTTGCAATTTCTGTGGAAAATAAACAGTAATAGGGAGAACCAATGAGAGACTAGCTGGAGGTGTCTGGACGGGCAAATTTAACTCTCATTTCCCACCGGGAAGAGGAATTAACCAAAGGCTCAGCGTGCCATGCCGGAACCACACTAGGGCCTGAAGCAATCCTGCGGTGTTGCGGCCAGCTCACAAGAAAGCGAGTTGAAGAAAGGAGCTCAGGGGCACTGTCATTCACAAACCTGCAGAGTTATAAATGACAGCTATCTTCCAAAAATATATTGAAGTAAGGCTGCCAAGAGGACTTGAAAGCGGGGCAGAATTGCAGGAAACCGATTTCAGGAGGTAGACTGGAATTGCATGTAAAGCATAGGAAAAGAGGCAGAACGTCCACAATGATGCACTTGGCCAAAAAGGGCGTATGCGTTTTTTCCTCAGGAAAAACCGCATATGCCCTTTTTGGCCAACCAAACATGCTTGCAAAGGAAATCTGCACTACAATGAAGTCTCACTGCCCCCCGGTCAAAAGGGCCATCTGAAAAAAGTGAAAAATCCAGAAAGGCAGGACAGGCCATGGAGAACTGGGAGCCTTGTTATGCTGATGGGCGGGATGTAAATTGCCAACAGCCACTCTGGAGAAGTGTATGGTGTTTCCTGAAACATCTAAAAAACAAAGCAACAGAGCCTAGGGCACTTCCCCTTATGGTCCTATAGCTTAGGGAAATTAAAAAAAAAAGACACAGCCACCCCAAAGTTTGGGACAGCTCTGTTTACAAGAACCTCGTTTACAGTACAAGTTCAATATCACAGAAAGCGAAAAATGGATAAAGAATTTGTGGTACTTACGTACAATGCAATATCACTCAGCAATGAAATCTATGTCATCAGGCTCATAGCAGCATAATGAGTGGATTCAGGTACGATGATTCTAAGTGAAATAAGTCACACAGAAAAAGAAACATCATAAGATATCACTACTACACGGAATGTAAACTTGGCTACACAGGAACTGAATTACAAAACAGAACAGGGTCTCAAATGTAGAAAACCAACTTATGCTTGCTTAAGGGGAAAGGTGAGTCGGGGTGCTGCATAAAACCAGAGATTGAAATTAGCACAGATACCGTTCCATAAGTCAAATATGTAATAGACAAGAGCTACTCCTTGCTCAACGAAGTGGACACTACACCCCATATTAAACGCCTAAGAATATACCTGACTAGTAAGAATCTTAAAACCTATGGATTTATATGTCTCCGAAAGAGAATCAAGCGTGTGTACAGTGGCATAAACGCAGCAGTGATAGGATTGGTGAGGTTCGGTGAACACATGCAGACCCTTTGAAGTCATATTGCATGGTACCCATTCCATGGGTCTCAACTCTCCAGGTTTAAGGGATTCTTCCTTCAGCTAAAACATGCATGTGGAACCCAGAGTAGGATCCACCATGTGATAGGGAAAAGTGTTCAAATGTGTCTCAGGTTTCGTCCCCTGGTACTCGGGTGCAACATTCCAGACGCTTTACTAACACTGTCCCCACTTGGAGAGTCAGTGCCTTTAACCTCCTGTTTGGCCCAGTTTGCAATTTCTGTGGAAAATAAACAGGAATAGGGAGAACCAATGAGAGACTAGCTGGAGGTGTCTGGACGGGCAAATTTAACTCTCATTTCCCACCGGGAAGAGGAATTAACCAAAGGCTCAGCGTGCCATGCCGGAACCACACTAGGGCCTGAAGCAATCCTGCGGTGTTGCGGCCAGCTCACAAGAAAGCGAGTTGAAGAAAGGAGCTCAGGGGCACTGTCATTCACAAACCTGCAGAGTTATAAATGACAGCTATCTTCCAAAAATATATTGAAGTAAGGCTGCCAAGAGGACTTGAAAGCGGGGCAGAATTGCAGGAAACCGATTTCAGGAGGTAGACTGGAATTGCATGTAAAGCATAGGAAAAGAGGCAGAACGTCCACAATGATGCACTTGGCCAAAAAGAGCGTATGCGTTTTTTCCTCAGGAAAAACCGCATACGCCCTTTTTGGCCAACCAAACAAGCTTGCAAAGGAAATCTGCCCTACAATGAAGTCTCACTGCCCCCCGGTCAAAAGGGCCATCTGAAAAAAGTGAAAAATCCAGAAAGGCAGGACAGGCCATGGAGAACTGGGAGCCTTTTTATGCTGATGGGCTGGATGTAAATTGCCAACAGCCACTCTGGAGAAGTGTATGGTGTTTCCTGAAACATCTAAAAAACAAAGCAACAGAGCCTAGGGCACTTCCCCTTATGGTCCTATAGCTTAGGGAAATTAAAAGAAAAAAGACACAGCCACCCCAAAGTTTGGGACAGCTCTGTTTACAGGAACCTCGTTTACAGTACAAGTTCAATATCACAGAAAGCGAAAAATGGATAAAGAATTTGTGGTACTTACGTACAATGCAATATCACTCAGCAATGAAATCTATGTCATCAGGCTCATAGCAGCATAATGAGTGGATTCAGGTACGATGATTCTAAGTGAAATAAGTCACACAGAAAATGAAACATCATAAGATATCACTACTACACGGAATGTAAACTTGGCTACACAGGAACTGAATTACAAAACAGAACAGGGTCTCAAATGTAGAAAACCAACTTATGCTTGCTTAAGGGGAAAGGTGAGTCGGGGTGCTGCATAAAACCAGAGATTGAAATTAGCACAGATACCGTTCCATAAGCCAAATATGTAATAGACAAGAGCTACTCCTTGCTCAACGAAGTGGACACTACACCCCATATTAAACGCCTAAGAATATACCTGACTAGTAAGAATCTTAAAACCTATGGATTTATATGTCTCCGAAAGAGAATCAAGCGTGTGTACAGTGACATAAACGCAGCAGTGATAGGATTGGTGAGGTTCGGTGAACACATGCAGACCCTTTGAAGTCATATTGCATGGTACCCATTCCATGGGTCTCAACTCTCCAGGTTTAAGGGATTCTTCCTTCAGCTAAAACATGCATGTGGAACCCAGAGTAGGATCCACCATGTGATAGGGAAAAGTGTTCAAATGTGTCTCAGGTTTCGTCCCCTGGTACTCGGGTGCAACATTCCAGACGCTTTACTAACACTGTCCCCACTTGGAGAGTCAGTGCCTTTAACCTCCTGTTTGGCCCAGTTTGCAATTTCTGTGGAAAATAAACAGTAATAGGGAGAACCAATGAGAGACTAGCTGGAGGTGTCTGGACGGGCAAATTTAACTCTCATTTCCCACCCGGAAGAGGAATTAACCAAAGGCTCAGCGTGCCATGCCGGAACCACACTAGGGCCTGAAGCAATCCTGCGGTGTTGCGGCCAGCTCACAAGAAAGCGAGTTGAAGAAAGGAGCTCAGGGGCACTGTCATTCACAAACCTGCAGAGTTATAAATGACAGCTATCTTCCAAAAATATATTGATGTAAGGCTGCCAAGAGGACTTGAAAGCGGGGCAGAATTGCAGGAAACCGATTTCAGGAGGTAGACTGGAATTCCATGTAAAGCATAGGAAAAGAGGCAGAACGTCCACAATGATGCACTTGGCCAAAAAGGGCGTATGCGTTTTTTCCTCAGGAAAAACCGCATATGCCCTTTTTGGCCAACCAAACATGCTTGCAAAGGAAATCTGCACTACAATGAAGTCTCACTGCCCCCCGGTCAAAAGGGCCATCTGAAAAAAGTGAAAAATCCAGAAAGGCAGGACAGGCCATGGAGAACTGGGAGCCTTGTTATGCTGATGGGCGGGATGTAAATTGCCAACAGCCACTCTGGAGAAGTGTATGGTGTTTCCTGAAACATCTAAAAAACAAAGCAACAGAGCCTAGGGCACTTCCCCTTATGGTCCTATAGCTTAGGGAAATTAAAAAAAAAAGACACAGCCACCCCAAAGTTTGGGACAGCTCTGTTTACAAGAACCTCGTTTACAGTACAAGTTCAATATCACAGAAAGCGAAAAATGGATAAAGAATTTGTGGTACTTACGTACAATGCAATATCACTCAGCAATGAAATCTATGTCATCAGGCTCATAGCAGCATAATGAGTGGATTCAGGTACGATGATTCTAAGTGAAATAAGTCACACAGAAAAAGAAACATCATAAGATATCACTACTACACGGAATGTAAACTTGGCTACACAGGAACTGAATTACAAAACAGAACAGGGTCTCAAATGTAGAAAACCAACTTATGCTTGCTTAAGGGGAAAGGTGAGTCGGGGTGCTGCATAAAACCAGAGATTGAAATTAGCACAGATACCGTTCCATAAGTCAAATATGTAATAGACAAGAGCTACTCCTTGCTCAACGAAGTGGACACTACACCCCATATTAAACGCCTAAGAATATACCTGACTAGTAAGAATCTTAAAACCTATGGATTTATATGTCTCCGAAAGAGAATCAAGCGTGTGTACAGTGGCATAAACGCAGCAGTGATAGGATTGGTGAGGTTCGGTGAACACATGCAGACCCTTTGAAGTCATATTGCATGGTACCCATTCCATGGGTCTCAACTCTCCAGGTTTAAGGGATTCTTCCTTCAGCTAAAACATGCATGTGGAACCCAGAGTAGGATCCACCATGTGATAGGGAAAAGTGTTCAAATGTGTCTCAGGTTTCGTCCCCTGGTACTCGGGTGCAACATTCCAGACGCTTTACTAACACTGTCCCCACTTGGAGAGTCAGTGCCTTTAACCTCCTGTTTGGCCCAGTTTGCAATTTCTGTGGAAAATAAACAGGAATAGGGAGAACCAATGAGAGACTAGCTGGAGGTGTCTGGACGGGCAAATTTAACTCTCATTTCCCACCGGGAAGAGGAATTAACCAAAGGCTCAGCGTGCCATGCCGGAACCACACTAGGGCCTGAAGCAATCCTGCGGTGTTGCGGCCAGCTCACAAGAAAGCGAGTTGAAGAAAGGAGCTCAGGGGCACTGTCATTCACAAACCTGCAGAGTTATAAATGACAGCTATCTTCCAAAAATATATTGAAGTAAGGCTGCCAAGAGGACTTGAAAGCGGGGCAGAATTGCAGGAAACCGATTTCAGGAGGTAGACTGGAATTGCATGTAAAGCATAGGAAAAGAGGCAGAACGTCCACAATGATGCACTTGGCCAAAAAGAGCGTATGCGTTTTTTCCTCAGGAAAAACCGCATACGCCCTTTTTGGCCAACCAAACAAGCTTGCAAAGGAAATCTGCCCTACAATGAAGTCTCACTGCCCCCCGGTCAAAAGGGCCATCTGAAAAAAGTGAAAAATCCAGAAAGGCAGGACAGGCCATGGAGAACTGGGAGCCTTTTTATGCTGATGGGCTGGATGTAAATTGCCAACAGCCACTCTGGAGAAGTGTATGGTGTTTCCTGAAACATCTAAAAAACAAAGCAACAGAGCCTAGGGCACTTCCACTTATGGTCCTATAGCTTAGGGAAATTAAAATCAAAAAGACACAGCCACCCCAAAGTTTGGGACAGCTCTGTTTACAAGAACCTCGTTTACGGTACAAGTTCAATATCACAGAAAGCGAAAAATGGATAAAGAATTTGTGGTACTTACGTACAATGCAATATCACTCAGCAATGAAATCTATGTCATCAGGCTCATAGCAGCATAATGAGTGGATTCAGGTACGATGATTCTAAGTGAAATAAGTCACACAGAAAAAGAAACATCATAAGATATCACTACTACACGGAATGTAAACTTGGCTACACAGGAACTGAATTACAAAACAGAACAGGGTCTCAAATGTAGAAAACCAACTTATGCTTGCTTAAGGGGAAAGGTGAGTTGGGGTGCTGCATAAAACCAGAGATTGAAATTAGCACAGATACCGTTCCATAAGCCAAATATGTAATAGACAAGAGCTACTCCTTGCTCAACGAAGTGGACACTACACATCATATTAAACGCCTAAGAATATACCTGACTAGTAAGAATCTTAAAACCTATGGATTTATATGTCTCCGAAAGAGAATCAAGCGTGTGTACAGTGGCATAAACGCAGCAGTGATAGGATTGGTGAGGTTCGGTGAGCAAATGCAGACCCTTTGAAGTCATATTGCATAGTACCCATTCCATGGGTCTCAACTCTCCATGTTTAAGGGATTCTTCCTTCAGCTAAAACATGCATGTGGAACCCAGAGTATGATCCACCGTGTGATCGGGAAACGTGTTCAAATTTGTCTCAGGTTTCGTCCCCTGGTATTCGGGTGCAACATTCCAGAAGCTTTACTAACACTCTCCCCACTTTGAGAGTCAGTGCCTTTAACCTCCTGTTTGGCCCAGTTTGCAATTTCTGCGGAAAATGAACTGGAATAGGGAGAACTAATGAGAGACTAGCTGGAGGTGTCTGGACGGGCAAATTTAACTCTCATTTCCCACCAGGAAGAGGAATTAACCAAAGGCTCAGCGTGCCGTGCCGGAACGACACTAGGGCCTGAAGCAATCCTGCGGTGTTGCGGGAGCTCACAAGAAAGTGTGTTGAAGAAAGGTGCTCAGGGGCACTGTCATTCACAGACCTGCAGAGTTATAAATGACAGCTATCGTCCAAAAATATATTGAAGTAAGGCTGCCAAGAGGACTTGAAAGCGGGGCAGAATTGCAGGAAACCGATTTCAGGAGGTAGACTGGAATTGCATGTAAAGCATATGAAAAGAGGCAGAACGTCCACAATGATGCACTTGGCCAAAAAGGGCGTATGCGTTTTTTCCTGAATATATTCAGGAAAAAACGCAATACGCCCTTTTTGGCCAACCAAGCAAGCTTGCAAAGGAAATCTGCACTACAGTGAAGTCTCACTGCCCCCCGGTCAAAAGGGCCATCTGAAAAAAGTGTAAAATCCAGAAAGGCAAGACAGGCCATGGAGAACAGGGAGCCTTGTTATGCTAATGGGCGGGATGTAAATTGCCAACAGCCACTCTGGAGAAGTGTATGGTGTTTCCTGAAACATCTAAAAAACAAAGCAACAGAGCCTAGGGCACTTCCACTTATGGTCCTATAGCTTAGGGAAATTAAGATCAAAAAGACACAGCCACCCCAAAGTTTGGGACGGCTCTGTTTACAAGAACCTCGTTTACGGTACAAGTTCAATATCACAGAAAGCGAAAAATGGATAAAAAAGTTGTGGTACTTACGTACAATGCAATATCACTCAGCAATGAAATCAATGTCATCAGGCTCATAGCAGCATAATGAGTGGATTCAGGTACGATGATTCTAAGTGAAATAAGTCACACAGAAAAAGAAACATCATAAGATATCACTACTACACGGAATGTAAACTTGGCTACACAGGAACTGAATTACAAAACAGAACAGGGTCTCAAATGTAGAAAACCAACTTATGCTTGCTTAAGGGGAAAGGTGAGTTGGGGTGCTGTATAAAACCACAGATTGAAATTAGCACAGATACCGTTCCATAAGCCAAATATGTAATAGACAAGAGCTACTCCTTGCTCAACGAAGTGGACACTACACACCATATTAAACGCCTAAGAATATACCTGACTAGTAAGAATCTTAAAACCTATGGATTTATATGTCTCCGAAAGAGAATCAAGCGTGTGTACAGTGGCATAAACGCAGCAGTGATAGGATTGGTGAGGTTCGGTGAACACATGCAGACCCTTTGAAGTCATATTGCATGGTACCCATTCCATGGGTCTCAACTCTCCAGGTTTAAGGGATTCTTCCTTCAGCTAAAACATGCATGTGGAACCCAGAGTAGGATCCACCATGTGATAGGGAAAAGTGTTCAAATGTGTCTCAGGTTTCGTCCCCTGGTACTCGGGTGCAACATTCCAGATGCTTTACTAACACTGTCCGCACTTGGAGAGTCAGTGCCTTTAAACTCCTGTTTGGCCCAGTTTGCAATTTCTGTGGAAAATGAACAGGAATAGGGAGAACCAATGAGAGACTAGCTGGAGGTGTCTGGACGGGCAAATTTAACTCTCATTTCCCACCAGGAAGAGGAATTAAACAAAGGCTCAGCGTGCCATGCCGGAACCACACTAGGGCCTGAAGCAATCCTGCAGTGTTGCGGCCAGCTCACAAGAAAGCGAGTTGAAGAAAGGAGCTCAGGGGCACTGTCATTCACAAACCTGCAGAGTTATAAATGACAGCTATCGTCCAAAAATATATTGAAGTAAGGCTGCCAAGAGGACTTGAAAGCGGGGCAGAATTGCAGGAAACCGATTTCAGGAGGTAGACTGGAATTGCATGTAAAGCATAGGAAAAGAGGCAGAACGTCCACAATGATGCACTTGGCCAAAAAGGGCGTATGCGTTTTTTCCTCAGGAAAAAACGCATACGCCCTTTTTGGCCAACCAAGCAAGCTTGCAAAGGAAATCTGCACTACAGTGAAGTCTCACTGCCCCCCGGTCAAAAGGGCCATCTGAAAAAAGTGTAAAATCCAGAAAGGCAAGACAGGCCATGGAGAACAGGGAGCCTTGTTATGCTAATGGGCGGGATGTAAATTGCCAACAGCCACTCTGGAGAAGTGTATGGTGTTTCCTGAAACATCTAAAAAACAAACCAACAGAGCCTAGGGCACTTCCACTTATGGTCCTATAGCTTAGGGAAATTAAAATCAAAAAGACACAGCCACCCCAAAGTTTGGGACGGCTCTGTTTACAAGAACCTCGTTTATGGTACAAGTTCAATATCACAGAAAGCGAAAAATGGATAAAAAAGTTGTGGTACTTACGTACAATGCTATATCACTCAGCAATGAAATCTATGTCATCAGGCCCGTAGCAGCATAACGACTGGATTCAGGTATGATGATTCTAAGTGAAATAAGTCACAGAGAAAAAGTAACATCATAAGATATCACTACTACAGGGAATGTAAAGTTAGCTACACAGGAACTGAATTACAAAACAGAACAGGGCCCCAAATGGAGAAAACCAACTTATGCTTGCTTAAGGGGAAAGGTGAGTTGGGGTGCTGCATAAAACCAGAGATTGAAATTAGCACAGATACCGTTCCATAAGCCAAATATATAATAGAAAAGAGTTACTGCTTGCTCAACGAAGTGGACTCAACACCACATATTAAATGCCTAAGAGTATACCTGACTAGTAAGAATCTTAAAACCTATGGATTTATATGTCTCCGAAAGAGAATCAAGCGTATGTACAGCGGCATAAACGCTGCAGTGATAGGATTGGTGAGGTTCGGTGAGCAAATGCAGACCCTTTGAAGTCATATTGCATGGTACCCATTCCATGGGTCTCAACTCTCCAGGTTTAAGGGATTCTTCCTTCAGCTAAAACATGCATGTGGAACCCAGAGTATGATCCACCGTGAGATTGGGAAACGTGTTCAAAGGTGTCTCAGTTTTCGACCCCTGGTACTCGGGTGCAACATTCCAGATGCTTTACTAACACTCTCCCCTCTTGGAAAGTCAGTGCCTTTAACCTCCTCTTTGGCCCAGTTTGCAATTTCTGCAGAAAATGAACAGGAATAGGGAGAACCAATGAGAGACTAGCTGGAGGTGTCTGGACGGGCAAATTTAACTCTCATTTCCCACCAGGAAGAGGAATTAACCAAAGGCTCAGCGTGCCATACCGGAACCACACTAGGGCCTGAAGCAAGGCTGCGGTGTTGCGGCCAGCTCACAAGAAAGCGAGTTGAAGAAAGGAGCTCAGGGGCACTGTCATTCACAAACCTGCAGAGTTATAAATGACAGCTATCGTCCAAAAATATATTGAAGTAAGGCTGCCAAGAGGACTTGAAAGCGGGGCAGAATTGCAGGAAACCGATTTCAGGAGGTAGACTGGAATTGCATGTAAAGCATAGGAAAAGAGGCAGAACGTCCACAATGATGCACTTGGCCAAAAAGGGCGTATGCGTTTTTTCCTCAGGAAAAAACGCATACGCCCTTTTTGGCCAACCAAGCAAGCTTGCAAAGGAAATCTGCCCTACAATGAAGTCTCACTGCCCCCCGGTCAAAAGGGCCATCTGAAAAAAGTGAAAAATCCAGAAAGGCAGGACAGGCCATGGAGAACTGGGAGCCTTGTTATGCTGATGGGCGGGATGTAAATTGCCAACAGCCACTCTGGAGAAGTGTATGGTGTTTCCTGAAACATCTAAAAAACAAAGCAACAGAGCCTAGGGCACTTCCCCTTATGGTCCTATAGCTTAGGGAAATTAAAATCAAAAAGACACAGCCACCCCAAAGTTTGGGACAGCTCTGTTTACAAGAACCTCGTTTACGGTACAAGTTCAATATCACAGAAAGAGAAAAATGGATAAAGAATTTGTGGTACTTACGTACAATGCAATATCACTCAGCAATGAAATCTATGTCATCAGGCCCGTAGCAGCATAATGAGTGGATTCAGGTACGATGATTCTAAGTGAAATAAGTCACACAGAAAAAGAAACATCATAAGATATCACTACTACACGGAATGTAAACTTGGCTACACAGGAACTGAATTACAAAACAGAACAGGGTCTCAAATGTAGAAAACCAACTTATGCTTGCTTAAGGGGAAAGGTGAGTCGGGGTGCTGCATAAAACCAGAGATTGAAATTAGCACAGATACCGTTCCATAAGCCAAATATGTAATAGACAACAGCTACTCCTTGCTCAACGAAGTGGACACTACACACCATATTAAACGCCTAAGAATATACCTGACTAGTAAGAATCTTAAAACCTATGGATTTATATGTCTCCGAAAGAGAATCAAGCATGTGTACAGCGGCATAAACGCAGCAGTGATAGGATTGGTGAGGTTCGGTGAACACATGCAGACCCTTTGAATTCATATTGCATGGTACCCATTCCATGGGTCTCAACTCTCCAGGTTTAAGGGATTCTTCCTTCAGCTAAAACATGCATGTGGAACCCAGAGTAGGATCCACCATGTGATAGGGAAAAGTGTTCAAATGTGTCTCAGGTTTCGTCCCCTGGTACTCGGGTGCAACATTCCAGACGCTTTGCTAACACTGTCCCCACTTGGAGAGTCAGTGCCTTTAACCTCCTGTTTGGCCCAGTTTGCCATTTCTGTGGAAAATAAACAGGAATAGGGAGAACCAATGAGAGACTAGCTGGAGGTGTCTGGACGGGCAAATTTAACTCTCATTTCCCACCAGGAAGAGGAATTAACCAAAGGCTCAGCGTGCCATGCCGGAACCACACTAGGGCCTGAAGCAATCCTGCGGTGTTGCGGCCAGCTCACAAGAAAGCGAGTTGAAGAAAGGAGCTCAGGGGCACTGTCATTCACAAACCTGCAGAGTTATAAATGACAGCTATCGTCCAAAAATATATTGAAGTAAGGCTGCCAAGAGGACTTGAAAGCGGGGCAGAATTGCAGGAAACCGATTTCAGGAGGTAGACTGGAATTGCATGTAAAGCATAGGAAAAGAGGCAGAACGTCCACAATGATGCACTTGGCCAAAAAGGGCATATGCGTTTTTTCCTCAGGAAAAAACGCATACGCACTTTTTGGCCAACCAAGCAAGCTTGCAAAGGAAATCTGCCCTACAATGAAGTCTCACTGCCCCCCAGTCAAAAGGGCCATCTGAAAAAAGTGAAAAATCCAGAAAGGCAGGACAGGCCATGGAGAACTGGGAGCCTTGTTATGCTGATGGGCGGGATGTAAATTGCCAACAGCCACTCTGGAGAAGTGTATGGTGTTTCCTGAAACATCTAAAAAACAAAGCAACAGAGCTTAGGGCACTTCCACTTATGGTCCTATAGCTTAGGGAAATTAAAATCAAAAAGACACAGCCACCCCAAAGTTTGGGACAGCTCTGTTTACAAGAACCTCGTTTACGGTACAAGTTCAATATCACAGAAAGCGAAAAATGGATAAAGAATTTGTGGTACTTACGTACAATGCAATATCATTCAGCAATGAAATCTATGTCATCAGGCTCATAGCAGCATATTGAGTGGATTCAGGTATGATGATTCTAAGTGAAATAAGTCACACAGAAAAAGAAACATCATAAGATATCACTACTACACGGAATGTAAACTTGGCTACACAGGAACTGAATTACAAAACAGAACAGGGTCTCAAATATAGAAAACCAACTTATGCTTGCTTAAGGGGAAAGGTGAGTTGGGGTGCTGCATAAAACCAGAGATTGAAATTAGCACAGATACCGTTCCATAAGCCAAATATGTAATAGACAAGAGCTACTCCTTGCTCAACGAAGTGGACACTACACACCATATTAAACGCCTAAGAATATACCTGACTAGTAAGAATCTTAAAACCTATGGATTTATATGTCTCCGAAAGAGAATCAAGCGTGTGTACAGTGGCATAAACGCAACAGTGATAGGATTGGTGAGGTTCGGTGAGCAAATGCAGACCCTTTGAAGTCATATTGCATGGTACCCATTCCATGGGTCTGAACTCTCCAGGTTTAAGGGATTCTTCCTTCAGCTAAAACATGCATGTGGAACCCAGAGTAGGATCCACCATGTGATAGGGAAAAGTGTTCAAATGCGTCTCAGGTTTCGTCCCCTGGTACTCGGGTGCAACATTCCAGACGCTTTATTAACACTGTCCCCACTTGGAGAGTCAGTGCCTTTAACCTCCTGTTTGGCCCAGTTTGCAATTTCTGTGGAAAATGAACAGGAATAGGGAGAACCAATGAGAGACTAGCTGGAGGTGTCTGGACGGGCAAATTTAACTCTCATTTCCCACCAGGAAGAGGAATTAACCAAAGGCTCAGCGTGCCATGCTGGAACCACACTAGGGCCTGAAGCAATCCTGCGGTGTTGCGGCCAGCTCACAAGAAAGCGAGTTGAAGAAAGGAGCTCAGGGGCACTGTCATTCACAAACCTGCAGAGTTATCAATGACAGCTATCGTCCAAAAATATATTGAAGTAAGGCTGCCAAGAGGACTTGAAAGCGGGGCAGAATTGCAGGAAACTGATTTCAGGAGGTAGACTGGAATTGCATGTAAAGCATAGGAAAAGAGGCAGAACGTCCACAATGATGCACTTGGCCAAAAAGGGCGTATGCGTTTTTTCCTCAGGAAAAACCGCATACGCCCTTTTTGGCCAACCAAGCAAGCTTGCAAAGGAAATCTGCCCTACAATGAAGTCTCACTGCCCCCCGGTCAAAAGGGCCATCTGAAAAAAGTGAAAAATCCAGAAAGGCAGGACAGGCCATGGAGAACTGGGAGCCTTGTTATGCTGATGGGCAGGATGTAAATTGCCAACAGCCACTCTGTAGAAGTGTATGGTGTTTCCTGAAACATCTAAAAAACAAAGCAACAGAGCCTAGGGCACTTCCACTTATGGTCCTATAGCTTAGGGAAATTATAATCAAAAAGACACAGCCACCCCAAAGTTTGGGACAGCTCTGTTTACAAGAACCTCGTTTACGGTACAAGTTCAATATCACAGAAAGCGAAAAATGGATAAAGAATTTGTGGTATTTACATACAATGCAATATCACTCAGCAATGAAATCTATGTCATCAGGCTCATAGCAGCATAATGAGTGGATTCAGGTACGATGATTCTAAGTGAAATAAGTCACACCGAAAAAGAAACATCATAAGATATCACTACTACATGGAATGTAAACTTGGCTACACAGGAACTGAATTACAAAACAGAACAGGGTCTCAAATGTAGAAAACCAACTTATGCTTCCTTAAGGGGAAAGGTGAGTTGGGGTGCTGCATAAAATCAGAGATTGAAATTAGCACAGATACCGTTCCATAAGCCAAATATATAATAGAAAAGAGTTACTGCTTGCTCAACGAAGTGGACTCAACACCCCATATTAAACGCCTAAGAGTATACCTGACTAGTAAGAATCTTAAAACCTATGGATTTATATGTCTCCGAAAGAGAATCAAGCGTGTGTACAGCGGCATAAACACTGCAGTGATAGGATTGGTGAGGTTCGGTGAGCAAATGCAGACCCTTTGAAGTCATATTGCATGGTACCCATTCCATGGGTCTCAACTCTCCAGGTTTAAGGGATTCTTCCTTCAGCTAAAACATGCATGTGGAACCCAGAGTATGATCCACCGTGAGATTGGGAAACGTGTTCAAAGGTGTCTCAATTTTCGACCCCTGGTACTCGGGTGCAACATTCCAGATGCTTTACTAACACTCTGCCCACTTGGAAAGTCAATGCCTTAACCTCCTCTTTGGCCCAGTTTGCAATTTCTGCAGAAAATGAACAGGAACAGGGAGAACCAATGAGAGACTAGCTGGAGGTGTCTGGACGGGCAAATTTAACTCTCATTTCCCACCAGGAAGAGGAATTAACCAAAGGCTCAGCGTGCCGTGCCGGAACGACACTAGGGCCTGAAGCAATCCTGCGGTGTTGCGGCCAGCTCACAAGAAAGCGAGTTGAAGAAAGGAGCTCAGGAGCACTGTAATTCACAAACATGCAGAGTTATAAATGACAGCTATCGTCCAAAAATATATTGAAGTAAGGCTGCCAAGAGGACTTGAAAGCGGGGCAGAATTGCAGGAAACCGATATCAGGAGGTAGACTGGAATTGCATGTAAAGCATAGGAACAGAGGCAGAACGTCCACAATGATGCACTTGGCCAAAACGGGCATATGCGTTTTTTCCTCAGGAAAAAAATCATACGCCCTTTTTGGCCAACCAAGCAAGCTTGCAAAGGAAATCTGCACTACAATGAAGTCTCACTGCCCCCCAGTCAAAAGGGCCATCTGAAAAAAGTGTAAAATCCAGAAAGGCAGGACACGCCATGGAGAACTGGGAGCCTTGTTATGCTCATGGGCGGGATGTAAATTGCCAACAGCCACTCTGGAGAAGTGTATGGTGTTTCCTGAAACACCTAAAAAACAAAGCAACAGAGCCTAGGGCACTTCCACTTATGGTCCTATAGCTAAGGGAAATTAAAATCAAAAAGACACAGCCACCCCAAAGTTTGGGACGGCTCTGTTTACAAGAACCTCGTTTACGGTACAAATTCAATATCACAGAAAGTGAAAAATGGATAAAGAAGTTTTGGTACTTACATACAATGCAATATCACTCAGCAATGAAATCTATGTCATCAGGCCCGTAGCAGCATAATGAGTGGATTCAGGTACGATGATTCTAAGTGAAATAAATCACACCGAAAAAGAAACATCATAAGATATCACTACTACATGGAATGTAAACTTGGCTACACAGGAACTGAATTACAAAACAGAACAGGGTCTCAAATGTAGAAAACCAACTTATGCTTGCTTAAGGGGAAAGGTGAGTTGGGGTGCTGCATAAAACCAGAGATTGAAATTAGAACAGATACCGTTCCATAAGCCAAATATGTAATAGACAAGAGCTACTCCTTGCTCAACCAAGTGGACTCAATGCCCCATATTAAACGCCTAAGGATATACCTGACTAGTAAGTATCTTAAAACCTATGGATTTATATGTCTCCGAAAGAGAATCAAGCGTGTGTGCAGCGGCGGAAACGCAGCAGTGATAGGATTGGTGAGGTTCAGTGAGCAAATGCAGACCCTTTGAAGTCATATTGCATGGTACCCATTCCATGGGTCTCAACTCTCCAGGTTTAAGGGATTCTTCCTTCAGCTAAAACATGCATGTGGAACCCAGAGTATGATCCACCGTGTGCTCGGGAAACGTGTTCAAATGTGTCTCAGGTTTCGTCCCCTGGTACTCGGGTGCAACATTCCAGACTCTTTACTAACACTCTCCCCACTTGGAGAGTCAGTGCCTTTAACCTCTTGTTTGGCTCAGTTTGCAATTTCTGCGGAAAATGAACAGGAATAGGGAGAACCAATGAGAGACTAGCTGGAGGTGTCTGGACGTGCAAATTTAACTCTCATTTCCCACCAGGAAGAGGAATTAACCAAAGGCTCAGTGTGCCGTGCCGGAACCACACTAGGGTCTGAAGCAAGGCTGCGGTGTTGCGGCCAGCTCACAAGAAAGCGAGTTGAAGAAAGGAGCTCAGGAGCACTGTAATTCAAAAATCTGCAGAGTTATAAATGACAGCTATCGTCCAAAAATATATTGAAGTAAGGCTGCCAAGAGGACTTGAAAGCGGGGCAGAATTGCAGGAAACCGATTTCAGGAGGTAGACTGGAATTGCATGTAAAGCATAAGAAAAGAGGCAGAACGTCCACAATGATGCACTTGGCCAAAACGGGCATATGCGTTTTTTCCTCAGAAAAAAAAGCATACTCCCTTTTTGGCCAACCAAGCAAGCTTGCAAAGGAAATCTGCCCTACAAAGAAGTCTCACTGCCCCCCGGTCAAAAGGGCTATCTGAAAAAAGTGTAAAATCCAGAAAGGCAGGACAGGCCATGGAGAACTGGGAGTCTTGTTATGCTGATGGGAGGGATGTAAATTGCCAACAGCCACTCTGGAGAAGTGTATGGTGTTTCCTGAAACATCTAAAAAACAAAGCAACAGAGCCTAGGGCACTTCCACTTATGGTCCTATAGCTAAGGGAAATTAAAATCAAAAAGACACAGCCACCCCAAAGTTTGGGACGGCTGTGTTTACAAGAACCTCGTTTACGGTACAAGTTCAATATCACAGAAAGCGAAAAATGGATAAAGAAGTTTTGGTACTTACATACAATGCAATATCACTCAGCAATGAAATCTATGTCATCAGGCCCATAGCAGCATAATGAGTGGATTCAGGTACGATGTTTCTAAGTGAAATAAGTCACACAGAAAAAGAAACATCATAAGATATCACTACTACACGGAATGTAAACTTGGCCACACAGGAACTGAATTACAAAACAGAACAGGGTCTCAAATGGAGAAAACCAACTTATGCTTGCTTAAGGGGAAAGGTGAGTTGGGGTGCTGCATAAAACCAGAGATTGAAATTAGCACAGATACCGTTCCATAAGCCAAATATAAAATAGAAAAGAGCTACCCTTGCTCAACGAAGTGGATTCAACACCCCATATTAAACGCCTAAGAATATACCTGACTAGTAAGAATCTTAAAACCTATGGATTTATATGTCTCCGAAAGAGAATCAAGCATGTGTACAGCGGCATAAACGCTGCAGTGATAGGATTGGTGAGGTTCGGTGAGCAAATGCAGACCCTTTGAAGTCATATTGCATGGTACCCTTTCAATGGGTCTCAACTCTCCAGGTTTAAGGGATTCTTCCTTCAGCTAAAACATGCATGTGGAACCCAGAGTATGATCCACCGTGAGATTGGGAAACGTGTTCAAAGGTGTCTCAGTTTTCGTCCCCTGGTACTCGGGTGCAACATTCCAGACGCTTTACTAACACTCTCCCCACTTGGAGAGTCAGTGCCTTTAACCTCCTGTTGATCCAGTTTGCAATTTCTGTGAAAAATGAACAGGAATAGGGAGAAACTATGAGAGACTAGCTGGAGGTGTCTGGACGGGCAAATTTAACTCTCATTTCCCACCAGGAAGAGGAATTAACCAAAGGCTCAGTGTGCCATGCCGGAACCACACTAGGGCCTGAAGCAATGCTGTGGTGTTGCGGCCAGCTCACAAGAAAGCGAGTTGAAGAAAGGAGCTCAGGGGCACTGTCATTCACAAACCTGCAGAGTTATAAATGACAGCTATCGTCCAAAAATATATTGAAGTAAGGCTGCCAAGAGGACTTGAAAGCGGGGCAGAATTGCAGGAAACCGATTTCAGGAGGTAGACTGGAATTGCATGTAAAGCATAGGAAAAGAGGCAGAACGTCCACAATGATGCACTTGGCCAAAAAGGGCATATGCGTTTTTCCTCAGGAAAAAACGCATACGCACTTTTTGGCCAACCAAGCAAGCTTGCAAAGGAAATCTGCCCTACAATGAAGTCTCACTGCCCCCCGGTCAAAAGGGCCATCTGAGAAAAGTGAAAAATCCAGAAAGGCAGGACAGGCCATGGAGAACTGGGAGCCTTGTTATGCTGATGGGCGGGATGTAAATTGCCAACAGCCACTCTGGAGAAGTCTATGGTGTTTCCTGAAACATCTAAAAAACAAAGCAACAGAGCCTAGGGCACTTCCACTTATGGTCCTATAGCTTAGGGAAATTAAAATCAAAAAGACACAGCCACCCCAAAGTTTGGGACAGCTCTGTTTACAAGAACCTCGTTTACGGTACAAGTTCAATATCACAGAAAGTGAAAAATGGATAAAGAATTTGTGGTACTTACGTACAATGCAATATCACTCAGCAATGAAATCTATGTCATCAGGCTCATAGCAGCATAATGAGTGGATTCAGGTACGATGATTCTAAGTGAAATAAGTCACAGAGAAAAAGAAACATCATAAGATATCACTACTACACGGAATGTAAACTTGGCTACACAGGAACTGAATTACAAAACAGAACAGGGTCTCAAATGTAGAAAACCAACTTATGCTTGCTTAAGGGGAAAGGTGAGTTGGGGTGCTGTATAAAACCAGAGATTGAAATTAGCACAGATACCGTTCCATAATCCAAATATGTAATAGACAAGAGCTACTCCTTGCTCAACGAAGTGGACACTACACACCTAATTAAACGCCTAAGAATATACCGGACTAGTAAGAATCTTAAAACCTATGGATTTATATGTCTCCGAAAGAGAATCAAGCGTGTGTACAGTGGCATAAACGCAGCAGTGATAGGATTGGTGAGGTTCGGTGAACACATGCAGACCCTTTGAAGTCATATTGCATGGTACCCATTCCATGGGTCTCAACTCTCCAGGTTTAAGGGATTCTTCCTTCAGCTAAAACATGCATGTGGAACCCAGAGTAGGATGCACAATGTGATAGGGAAAAGTGTTCAAATGTGTCTCAGGTTTCGTCCCCTGGTACTCGGGTGCAACATTCCAGACGCTTTACTAACACTCTCCCCACTTGGAGAGTCAGTGCCTTTAACCTCCTGTTTGGCCCAGTTTGCAATTTCTGTGGAAAATTAACAGGAATAGGGAGAACCAATGAGAGACTAGCTGGAGGTGTCTGGACGTGCAAATTTAACTCTCATTTCCACCAGGAAGAGGAATTAACCAAAGGCTCAGCATGCCATGCCGGAACCACACTAGGGCCCGAAGCAATCCTGCGGTGTTGCGGCCAGCTCACAAGAAAGCGAGTTGAAGAAAGGAGCTCAGGGGCACTGTCATTCACAAAACTACAGAGTTATAAATGACAGCTATCGTCCAAAAATATATTGAAGTAAGGCTGCCAAGAGGACTTGAAAGCGGGGCAGAACTGCAGGAAAACGATTTCAGGAGGTAGAATGGAATTGCATATAAAGCATAGGAAAAGAGGCAGAACGTCCACAATGATGCACTTGGCCAAAAAGGGCGTATGCGTTTTTTCCTGAATATATTCAGGAAAAAACGCATACGCACTTTTTGGCCAACCAAGCAAGCTTGCAAAGGAAATCTGCACTACAATGAAGTCTCACTGCCCCCCGGTCAAAAGGGCCATCTGAAAAAAGTGAAAAATCCAGAAAGGCAGGACAGGCCATGGAGAACTGAGAGCCTTGTTATGCTCATGGGCGGAATGTAAATTGCCAACAGCCACTCTGGAGAAGTGTATGGTGTTTCCTGAAACACCTAAAAAACAAAGCAACAGAGCCTAGGGCACTTCCACTTATGGTGCTATAGCTAAGGGAAATTAAAATCAAAAAGACACAGCCACCCCAAAGTTTGGGACGGCTCTGTTTACAAGAACCTCGTTTACTGTACAAATTCAATATCACAGAATGTGAAAAATGGATAAAGAAGTTTTGGTACTTACATACAATGCAATATCACTCAGCAATGAAATCTATGTCATCAGGCCCGTAGCAGCATAATGAGTGGATTCAGGTACGATGATTCTAAGTGAAATAAGTCACACCGAAAAAGAAACATCATAAGATATCACTACTACATGGAATGTAAACTTGGCTACACAGGAACTGAATTACAAAACAGAACAGGGTCTCAAATGTAGAAAACCAACTTATGCTTGCTTAAGGGGAAAGGTGAGTTGGGGTGCTGCATAAAACCAGAGATTGAAATTAGAACAGATACCGTTCCATAAGCCAAATATGTAATAGACAAGAGCTACTCCTTGCTCAACCAAGTGGACTCAATGCCCCATATTAAACGCCTAAGGATATACCTGACTAGTAAGTATCTTAAAACCTATGGATTTATATGTCTCCGAAAGAGAATCAAACGTGTGTGCAGCGGCGGAAACGCAGCAGTGATAGGATTGGTGAGGTTCAGTGAGCAAATGCAGACCCTTTGAAGTCATATTGCATGGTACCCATTCCATGGGTCTCAACTCTCCAGGTTTAAGGGATTCTTCCTTCAGCTAAAACATGCATGTGGAACCCAGAGTATGATCCACCGTGTGCTCGGGAAACGTGTTCAAATGTGTCTCAGGTTTCGTCCCCTGGTACTCGGGTGCAACATTCCAGACTCTTTACTAACACTCTCCCCACTTGGAGAGTCAGTGCCTTTAACCTCTTGTTTGGCTCAGTTTGCAATTTCTGCGGAAAATGAACAGGAATAGGGAGAACCAATGAGAGACTAGCTGGAGGTGTCTGGACGTGCAAATTTAACTCTCATTTCCCACCAGGAAGAGGAATTAACCAAAGGCTCAGTGTGCCGTGCCGGAACCACACTAGGGTCTGAAGCAAGGCTGCGGTGTTGCGGCCAGCTCACAAGAAAGCGAGTTGAAGAAAGGAGCTCAGGAGCACTGTAATTCAAAAATCTGCAGAGTTATAAATGACAGCTATCGTCCAAAAATATATTGAAGTAAGGCTGCCAAGAGGACTTGAAAGCGGGGCAGAATTGCAGGAAACCGATTTCAGGAGGTAGACTGGAATTGCATGTAAAGCATAAGAAAAGAGGCAGAACGTCCACAATGATGCACTTGGCCAAAACGGGCATATGCGTTTTTTCCTCAGAAAAAAAAGCATACTCCCTTTTTGGCCAACCAAGCAAGCTTGCAAAGGAAATCTGCCCTACAAAGAAGTCTCACTGCCCCCCGGTCAAAAGGGCTATCTGAAAAAAGTGTAAAATCCAGAAAGGCAGGACAGGCCATGGAGAACTGGGAGTCTTGTTATGCTGATGGGAGGGATGTAAATTGCCAACAGCCACTCTGGAGAAGTGTATGGTGTTTCCTGAAACATCTAAAAAACAAAGCAGCAGAGCCTAGGGCACTTCCACTTATGGTCCTATAGCTAAGGGAAATTAAAATCAAAAAGACACAGCCACCCCAAAGTTTGGGACGGCTGTGTTTACAAGAACCTCGTTTACGGTACAAGTTCAATATCACAGAAAGCGAAAAATGGATAAAGAAGTTTTGGTACTTACATACAATGCAATATCACTCAGCAATGAAATCTATGTCATCAGGCCCATAGCAGCATAATGAGTGGATTCAGGTACGATGATTCTAAGTGAAATAAGTCACACAGAAAAAGAAACATCATAAGATATCACTACTACACGGAATGTAAACTTGGCCACACAGGAACTGAATTACAAAACAGAACAGGGTCTCAAATGTAGAAAACCAACTTATGCTTGCTTAAGGGGAAAGGTGAGTTGGGGTGCTGCATAAAACCAGAGATTGAAATTAGCACAGATACCGTTCCATAAGCCAAATATAAAATAGAAAAGAGCTACCCTTGCTCAACGAAGTGGATTCAACACCCCATATTAAACGCCTAAGAATATACCTGACTAGTAAGAATCTTAAAACCTATGGATTTATATGTCTCCGAAAGAGAATCAAGCATGTGTACAGCGGCATAAACGCTGCAGTGATAGGATTGGTGAGGTTCGGTGAGCAAATGCAGACCCTTTGAAGTCATATTGCATGGTACCCGTTCAATGGGTCTCAACTCTCCAGGTTTAAGGGATTCTTCCTTCAGCTAAAACATGCATGTGGAACCCAGAGTATGATCCACCGTGAGATTGGGAAACGTGTTCAAAGGTGTCTCAGTTTTCGTCCCCTGGTACTCGGGTGCAACATTCCAGACGCTTTACTAACACTCTCCCCACTTGGAGAGTCAGTGCCTTTAACCTCCTGTTGATCCAGTTTGCAATTTCTGTGAAAAATGAACAGGAATAGGGAGAAACTATGAGAGACTAGCTGGAGGTGTCTGGACGGGCAAATTTAACTCTCATTTCCCACCAGGAAGAGGAATTAACCAAAGGCTCAGTGTGCCATGCCGGAACCACACTAGGGCCTGAAGCAATGCTGTGGTGTTGCGGCCAGCTCACAAGAAAGCGAGTTGAAGAAAGGAGCTCAGGGGCACTGTCATTCACAAACCTGCAGAGTTATAAATGACAGCTATCGTCCAAAAATATATTGAAGTAAGGCTGCCAAGAGGACTTGAAAGCGGGGCAGAATTGCAGGAAACCGATTTCAGGAGGTAGACTGGAATTGCATGTAAAGCATAGGAAAAGAGGCAGAACGTCCACAATGATGCACTTGGCCAAAAAGGGCATATGCGTTTTTCCTCAGGAAAAAACGCATACGCACTTTTTGGCCAACCAAGCAAGCTTGCAAAGGAAATCTGCCCTACAATGAAGTCTCACTGCCCCCCGGTCAAAAGGGCCATCTGAGAAAAGTGAAAAATCCAGAAAGGCAGGACAGGCCATGGAGAACTGGGAGCCTTGTTATGCTGATGGGCGGGATGTAAATTGCCAACAGCCACTCTGGAGAAGTCTATGGTGTTTCCTGAAACATCTAAAATCAAAGCAACAGAGCCTAGGGCACTTCCACTTATGGTCCTATAGCTTAGGGAAATTAAAATCAAAAAGACACAGCCACCCCAAAGTTTGGGACAGCTCTGTTTACAAGAACCTCGTTTACGGTACAAGTTCAATATCACAGAAAGTGAAAAATGGATAAAGAATTTGTGGTACTTACGTACAATGCAATATCACTCAGCAATGAAATCTATGTCATCAGGCTCATAGCAGCATAATGAGTGGATTCAGGTACGATGATTCTAAGTGAAATAAGTCACACAGAAAAAGAAACATCATAAGATATCACTACTACACGGAATGTAAACTTGGCTACACAGGAACTGAATTACAAAACAGAACAGGGTCTCAAATGTAGAAAACCAACTTATGCTTGCTTAAGGGGAAAGGTGAGTTGGGGTGCTGTATAAAACCAGAGATTGAAATTAGCACAGATACCGTTCCATAATCCAAATATGTAATAGACAAGAGCTACTCCTTGCTCAACGAAGTGGACACTACACACCTAATTAAACGCCTAAGAATATACCGGACTAGTAAGAATCTTAAAACCTATG
The DNA here is from genome assembly GCF_964374135.1 of Grampus griseus. NCBI lineage: Eukaryota > Metazoa > Chordata > Mammalia > Artiodactyla > Delphinidae > Grampus > Grampus griseus. The sequence goes on along the minus strand of NW_028132916.1, from coordinate 117,848 downwards.
GATTTATATGTCTCCGAAAGAGAATCAAGCGTGTGTACAGTGGCATAAACGCAGCAGTGATAGGATTGGTGAGGTTCGGTGAACACATGCAGACCCTTTGAAGTCATATTGCATGGTACCCATTCCATGGGTCTCAACTCTCCAGGTTTAAGGGATTCTTCCTTCAGCTAAAACATGCATGTGGAACCCAGAGTAGGATGCACAATGTGATAGGGAAAAGTGTTCAAATGTGTCTCAGGTTTCGTCCCCTGGTACTCGGGTGCAACATTCCAGACGCTTTACTAACACTCTCCCCACTTGGAGAGTCAGTGCCTTTAACCTCCTGTTTGGCCCAGTTTGCAATTTCTGTGGAAAATTAACAGGAATAGGGAGAACCAATGAGAGACTAGCTGGAGGTGTCTGGACGTGCAAATTTAACTCTCATTTCCACCAGGAAGAGGAATTAACCAAAGGATCAGCATGCCATGCCGGAACCACACTAGGGCCCGAAGCAATCCTGCGGTGTTGCGGCCAGCTCACAAGAAAGCGAGTTGAAGAAAGGAGCTCAGGGGCACTGTCATTCACAAAACTACAGAGTTATAAATGACAGCTATCGTCCAAAAATATATTGAAGTAAGGCTGCCAAGAGGACTTGAAAGCGGGGCAGAACTGCAGGAAAACGATTTCAGGAGGTAGAATGGAATTGCATATAAAGCATAGGAAAAGAGGCAGAACGTCCACAATGATGCACTTGGCCAAAAAGGGCGTATGCGTTTTTTCCTGAATATATTCAGGAAAAAACGCATACGCACTTTTTGGCCAACCAAGCAAGCTTGCAAAGGAAATCTGCACTACAATGAAGTCTCACTGCCCCCCGGTCAAAAGGGCCATCTGAAAAAAGTGAAAAATCCAGAAAGGCAGGACAGGCCATGGAGAACTGGGAGCCTTGTTATGCTCATGGGCGGAATGTAAATTGCCAACAGCCACTCTGGAGAAGTGTATGGTGTTTCCTGAAACACCTAAAAAACAAAGCAACAGAGCCTAGGGCACTTCCACTTATGGTCCTATAGCTAAGGGAAATTAAAATCAAAAAGACACAGCCACCCCAAAGTTTGGGACGGCTCTGTTTACAAGAACCTCGTTTACTGTACAAATTCAATATCACAGAAAGTGAAAAATGGATAAAGAAGTTTTGGTACTTACATACAATGCAATATCACTCAGCAATGAAATCTATGTCATCAGGCCCGTAGCAGCATAATGAGTGGATTCAGGTACGATGATTCTAAGTGAAATAAGTCACACCGAAAAAGAAACATCATAAGATATCACTACTACATGGAATGTAAACTTGGCTACACAGGAACTGAATTACAAAACAGAACAGGGTCTCAAATGTAGAAAACCAACTTATGCTTGCTTAAGGGGAAAGGTGAGTTGGGGTGCTGCATAAAACCAGAGATTGAAATTAGAACAGATACCGTTCCATAAGCCATATATGTAATAGACAAGAGCTACTCCTTGCTCAACCAAGTGGACTCAATGCCCCATATTAAACGCCTAAGGATATACCTGACTAGTAAGTATCTTAAAACCTATGGATTTATATGTCTCCGAAAGAGAATCAAACGTGTGTGCAGCGGCGGAAACGCAGCAGTGATAGGATTGGTGAGGTTCAGTGAGCAAATGCAGACCCTTTGAAGTCATATTGCATGGTACCCATTCCATGGGTCTCAACTCTCCAGGTTTAAGGGATTCTTCCTTCAGCTAAAACATGCATGTGGAACCCAGAGTATGATCCACCGTGTGCTCGGGAAACGTGTTCAAATGTGTCTCAGGTTTCGTCCCCTGGTACTCGGGTGCAACATTCCAGACTCTTTACTAACACTCTCCCCACTTGGAGAGTCAGTGCCTTTAACCTCTTGTTTGGCTCAGTTTGCAATTTCTGCGGAAAATGAACAGGAATAGGGAGAACCAATGAGAGACTAGCTGGAGGTGTCTGGACGTGCAAATTTAACTCTCATTTCCCACCAGGAAGAGGAATTAACCAAAGGCTCAGTGTGCCGTGCCGGAACCACACTAGGGTCTGAAGCAAGGCTGCGGTGTTGCGGCCAGCTCACAAGAAAGCGAGTTGAAGAAAGGAGCTCAGGAGCACTGTAATTCAAAAATCTGCAGAGTTATAAATGACAGCTATCGTCCAAAAATATATTGAAGTAAGGCTGCCAAGAGGACTTGAAAGCGGGGCAGAATTGCAGGAAACCGATTTCAGGAGGTAGACTGGAATTGCATGTAAAGCATAAGAAAAGAGGCAGAACGTCCACAATGATGCACTTGGCCAAAACGGGCATATGCGTTTTTTCCTCAGAAAAAAAAGCATACTCCCTTTTTGGCCAACCAAGCAAGCTTGCAAAGGAAATCTGCCCTACAAAGAAGTCTCACTGCCCCCCGGTCAAAAGGGCTATCTGAAAAAAGTGTAAAATCCAGAAAGGCAGGACAGGCCATGGAGAACTGGGAGTCTTGTTATGCTGATGGGAGGGATGTAAATTGCCAACAGCCACTCTGGAGAAGTGTATGGTGTTTCCTGAAACATCTAAAAAACAAAGCAACAGAGCCTAGGGCACTTCCACTTATGGTCCTATAGCTAAGGGAAATTAAAATCAAAAAGACACAGCCACCCCAAAGTTTGGGACGGCTGTGTTTACAAGAACCTCGTTTACGGTACAAGTTCAATATCACAGAAAGCGAAAAATGGATAAAGAAGTTTTGGTACTTACATACAATGCAATATCACTCAGCAATGAAATCTATGTCATCAGGCCCATAGCAGCATAATGAGTGGATTCAGGTACGATGATTCTAAGTGAAATAAGTCACACAGAAAAAGAAACATCATAAGATATCACTACTACACGGAATGTAAACTTGGCCACACAGGAACTGAATTACAAAACAGAACAGGGTCTCAAATGTAGAAAACCAACTTATGCTTGCTTAAGGGGAAAGGTGAGTTGGGGTGCTGCATAAAACCAGAGATTGAAATTAGCACAGATACCGTTCCATAAGCCAAATATAAAATAGAAAAGAGCTACCCTTGCTCAACGAAGTGGATTCAACACCCCATATTAAACGCCTAAGAATATACCTGACTAGTAAGAATCTTAAAACCTATGGATTTATATGTCTCCGAAAGAGAATCAAGCATGTGTACAGCGGCATAAACGCTGCAGTGATAGGATTGGTGAGGTTCGGTGAGCAAATGCAGACCCTTTGAAGTCATATTGCATGGTACCCGTTCAATGGGTCTCAACTCTCCAGGTTTAAGGGATTCTTCCTTCAGCTAAAACATGCATGTGGAACCCAGAGTATGATCCACCGTGAGATTGGGAAACGTGTTCAAAGGTGTCTCAGTTTTCGTCCCCTGGTACTCGGGTGCAACATTCCAGACGCTTTACTAACACTCTCCCCACTTGGAGAGTCAGTGCCTTTAACCTCCTGTTGATCCAGTTTGCAATTTCTGTGAAAAATGAACAGGAATAGGGAGAAACTATGAGAGACTAGCTGGAGGTGTCTGGACGGGCAAATTTAACTCTCATTTCCCACCAGGAAGAGGAATTAACCAAAGGCTCAGTGTGCCATGCCGGAACCACACTAGGGCCTGAAGCAATGCTGTGGTGTTGCGGCCAGCTCACAAGAAAGCGAGTTGAAGAAAGGAGCTCAGGGGCACTGTCATTCACAAACCTGCAGAGTTATAAATGACAGCTATCGTCCAAAAATATATTGAAGTAAGGCTGCCAAGAGGACTTGAAAGCGGGGCAGAATTGCAGGAAACCGATTTCAGGAGGTAGACTGGAATTGCATGTAAAGCATAGGAAAAGAGGCAGAACGTCCACAATGATGCACTTGGCCAAAAAGGGCATATGCGTTTTTCCTCAGGAAAAAACGCATACGCACTTTTTGGCCAACCAAGCAAGCTTGCAAAGGAAATCTGCCCTACAATGAAGTCTCACTGCCCCCCGGTCAAAAGGGCCATCTGAGAAAAGTGAAAAATCCAGAAAGGCAGGACAGGCCATGGAGAACTGGGAGCCTTGTTATGCTGATGGGCGGGATGTAAATTGCCAACAGCCACTCTGGAGAAGTCTATGGTGTTTCCTGAAACATCTAAAAAACAAAGCAACAGAGCCTAGGGCACTTCCACTTATGGTCCTATAGCTTAGGGAAATTAAAATCAAAAAGACACAGCCACCCCAAAGTTTGGGACAGCTCTGTTTACAAGAACCTCGTTTACGGTACAAGTTCAATATCACAGAAAGTGAAAAATGGATAAAGAATTTGTGGTACTTACGTACAATGCAATATCACTCAGCAATGAAATCTATGTCATCAGGCTCATAGCAGCATAATGAGTGGATTCAGGTACGATGATTCTAAGTGAAATAAGTCACACAGAAAAAGAAACATCATAAGATATCACTACTACACGGAATGTAAACTTGGCTACACAGGAACTGAATTACAAAACAGAACAGGGTCTCAAATGTAGAAAACCAACTTATGCTTGCTTAAGGGGAAAGGTGAGTTGGGGTGCTGTATAAAACCAGAGATTGAAATTAGCACAGATACCGTTCCATAATCCAAATATGTAATAGACAAGAGCTACTCCTTGCTCAACGAAGTGGACACTACACACCTAATTAAACGCCTAAGAATATACCGGACTAGTAAGAATCTTAAAACCTATGGATTTATATGTCTCCGAAAGAGAATCAAGCGTGTGTACAGTGGCATAAACGCAGCAGTGATAGGATTGGTGAGGTTCGGTGAACACATGCAGACCCTTTGAAGTCATATTGCATGGTACCCATTCCATGGGTCTCAACTCTCCAGGTTTAAGGGATTCTTCCTTCAGCTAAAACATGCATGTGGAACCCAGAGTAGGATGCACAATGTGATAGGGAAAAGTGTTCAAATGTGTCTCAGGTTTCGTCCCCTGGTACTCGGGTGCAACATTCCAGACGCTTTACTAACACTCTCCCCACTTGGAGAGTCAGTGCCTTTAACCTCCTGTTTGGCCCAGTTTGCAATTTCTGTGGAAAATTAACAGGAATAGGGAGAACCAATGAGAGACTAGCTGGAGGTGTCTGGACGTGCAAATTTAACTCTCATTTCCACCAGGAAGAGGAATTAACCAAAGGCTCAGCATGCCATGCCGGAACCACACTAGGGCCCGAAGCAATCCTGCGGTGTTGCGGCCAGCTCACAAGAAAGCGAGTTGAAGAAAGGAGCTCAGGGCACTGTCATTCACAAAACTACAGAGTTATAAATGACAGCTATCGTCCAAAAATATATTGAAGTAAGGCTGCCAAGAGGACTTGAAAGCGGGGCAGAACTGCAGGAAAACGATTTCAGGAGGTAGAATGGAATTGCATATAAAGCATAGGAAAAGAGGCAGAACGTCCACAATGATGCACTTGGCCAAAAAGGGCGTATGCGTTTTTTCCTGAATATATTCAGGAAAAAACGCATACGCACTTTTTGGCCAACCAAGCAAGCTTGCAAAGGAAATCTGCACTACAATGAAGTCTCACTGCCCCCCGGTCAAAAGGGCCATCTGAAAAAAGTGAAAAATCCAGAAAGGCAGGACAGGCCATGGAGAACTGGGAGCCTTGTTATGCTCATGGGCGGAATGTAAATTGCCAACAGCCACTCTGGAGAAGTGTATGGTGTTTCCTGAAACACCTAAAAAACAAAGCAACAGAGCCTAGGGCACTTCCACTTATGGTCCTATAGCTAAGGGAAATTAAAATCAAAAAGACACAGCCACCCCAAAGTTTGGGACGGCTCTGTTTACAAGAACCTCGTTTACTGTACAAATTCAATATCACAGAAAGTGAAAAATGGATAAAGAAGTTTTGGTACTTACATACAATGCAATATCACTCAGCAATGAAATCTATGTCATCAGGCCCGTAGCAGCATAATGAGTGGATTCAGGTACGATGATTCTAAGTGAAATAAGTCACACCGAAAAAGAAACATCATAAGATATCACTACTACATGGAATGTAAACTTGGCTACACAGGAACTGAATTACAAAACAGAACAGGGTCTCAAATGTAGAAAACCAACTTATGCTTGCTTAAGGGGAAAGGTGAGTTGGGGTGCTGCATAAAACCAGAGATTGAAATTAGAACAGATACCGTTCCATAAGCCAAATATGTAATAGACAAGAGCTACTCCTTGCTCAACCAAGTGGACTCAATGCCCCATATTAAACGCCTAAGGATATACCTGACTAGTAAGTATCTTAAAACCTATGGATTTATATGTCTCCGAAAGAGAATCAAACGTGTGTGCAGCGGCGGAAACGCAGCAGTGATAGGATTGGTGAGGTTCAGTGAGCAAATGCAGACCCTTTGAAGTCATATTGCATGGTACCCATTCCATGGGTCTCAACTCTCCAGGTTTAAGGGATTCTTCCTTCAGCTAAAACATGCATGTGGAACCCAGAGTATGATCCACCGTGTGCTCGGGAAACGTGTTCAAATGTGTCTCAGGTTTCGTCCCCTGGTACTCGGGTGCAACATTCCAGACTCTTTACTAACACTCTCCCCACTTGGAGAGTCAGTGCCTTTAACCTCTTGTTTGGCTCAGTTTGCAATTTCTGCGGAAAATGAACAGGAATAGGGAGAACCAATGAGAGACTAGCTGGAGGTGTCTGGACGTGCAAATTTAACTCTCATTTCCCACCAGGAAGAGGAATTAACCAAAGGCTCAGTGTGCCGTGCCGGAACCACACTAGGGTCTGAAGCAAGGCTGCGGTGTTGCGGCCAGCTCACAAGAAAGCGAGTTGAAGAAAGGAGCTCAGGAGCACTGTAATTCAAAAATCTGCAGAGTTATAAATGACAGCTATCGTCCAAAAATATATTGAAGTAAGGCTGCCAAGAGGACTTGAAAGCGGGGCAGAATTGCAGGAAACCGATTTCAGGAGGTAGACTGGAATTGCATGTAAAGCATAAGAAAAGAGGCAGAACGTCCACAATGATGCACTTGGCCAAAACGGGCATATGCGTTTTTTCCTCAGAAAAAAAAGCATACTCCCTTTTTGGCCAACCAAGCAAGCTTGCAAAGGAAATCTGCCCTACAAAGAAGTCTCACTGCCCCCCGGTCAAAAGGGCTATCTGAAAAAAGTGTAAAATCCAGAAAGGCAGGACAGGCCATGGAGAACTGGGAGTCTTGTTATGCTGATGGGAGGGATGTAAATTGCCAACAGCCACTCTGGAGAAGTGTATGGTGTTTCCTGAAACATCTAAAAAACAAAGCAACAGAGCCTAGGGCACTTCCACTTATGGTCCTATAGCTAAGGGAAATTAAAATCAAAAAGACACAGCCACCCCAAAGTTTGGGACGGCTGTGTTTACAAGAACCTCGTTTACGGTACAAGTTCAATATCACAGAAAGCGAAAAATGGATAAAGAAGTTTTGGTACTTACATACAATGCAATATCACTCAGCAATGAAATCTATGTCATCAGGCCCATAGCAGCATAATGAGTGGATTCAGGTACGATGATTCTAAGTGAAATAAGTCACACAGAAAAAGAAACATCATAAGATATCACTACTACACGGAATGTAAACTTGGCCACACAGGAACTGAATTACAAAACAGAACAGGGTCTCAAATGTAGAAAACCAACTTATGCTTGCTTAAGGGGAAAGGTGAGTTGGGGTGCTGCATAAAACCAGAGATTGAAATTAGCACAGATACCGTTCCATAAGCCAAATATAAAATAGAAAAGAGCTACCCTTGCTCAACGAAGTGGATTCAACACCCCATATTAAACGCCTAAGAATATACCTGACTAGTAAGAATCTTAAAACCTATGGATTTATATGTCTCCGAAAGAGAATCAAGCATGTGTACAGCGGCATAAACGCTGCAGTGATAGGATTGGTGAGGTTCGGTGAGCAAATGCAGACCCTTTGAAGTCATATTGCATGGTACCCGTTCCATGGGTCTCAACTCTCCAGGTTTAAGGGATTCTTCCTTCAGCTAAAACATGCATGTGGAACCCAGAGTATGATCCACCGTGAGATTGGGAAACGTGTTCAAAGGTGTCTCAGTTTTCGTCCCCTGGTACTCGGGTGCAACATTCCAGACGCTTTACTAACACTCTCCCCACTTGGAGAGTCAGTGCCTTTAACCTCCTGTTGATCCAGTTTGCAATTTCTGTGAAAAATGAACAGGAATAGGGAGAAACTATGAGAGACTAGCTGGAGGTGTCTGGACGGGCAAATTTAACTCTCATTTCCCACCAGGAAGAGGAATTAACCAAAGGCTCAGCGTGCCGTGCCGGAACGACACTAGGGCCTGAAGCAATCCTGCGGTGTTGCGGCCAGCTCACAAGAAAGCGAGTTGAAGAAAGGAGTTCAGGGGCACTGTCATTCACAGACCTGCAGAGTTATAAATGACAGCTATCGTCCAAAAATATATTGAAGTAAGGCTGCCAAGAGGACTTGAAAGCGGGGCAGAATTGCAGGAAACCAATTTCAGGAGGTAGACTGGAATTGCATGGAAAGCTAGGAAGAGGCAGAACGTCCACAATGATGCACTTGGCCAAAAAGGGCGTATGCGTTTTTTCCTGAATATATTCAGGAAAAAACGCATACGCTCTTTTTGGACAACCAAGCAAGCTTGCAAAGGAAATCTGCACTACAATGAAGTCTCACTGCCCCCCGGTCAAAAGGGCCATCTGAAAAAAGTGAAAAATCCAGAAAGGCAGGACAGGCCATGGAGAACTGGGAGCCTTGTTATGCTCATGGGCGGAATGTAAATTGCCAACAGCCACTCTGGAGAAGTGTATGGTGTTTCCTGAAACATCTAAAAAAAAAAGCAACAGAGCTGAGGGCACTTCCACTTATGGTCCTATAGCTTAGGGAAATTAAAATCAAAAAGACACAGCCACCCCAAAGTTTGGGATGGCTCTGTTTACAAGAACCTCGTTTACAGTACAAATTCAATATCACAGAAAGTGAAAAATGGATAAAGAAGTTTTGGTACTTACATACAATGCAATATCGCTCAGCAATGAAATCTATGTCATCAGGCCCGTAGCAGCATAATGAGTGGATTCAGGTACGATGATTCTAAGTGAAATAAGTCACACAGAAAAAGAAACATCATAAGATATCACTACTACACGGAATGTAAACTTGTCTACACAGGAACTGAATTACAAAACAGAACAGGGTCTCAAATGTAGAAAACCAACTTATGCTTGTTTAAGGGGAAAGTTGAGTTGGGGTGCTGCATAAAACCAGAGATTGAAATTAGCACAGATACCGTTTCATAAGCCAAATATGTAATAGACATGAGCTACTCCTTGCTCAACAAAGTGGACTCAACGCCCCATATTAAACGCCTAAGAATATACCTGACAAGTAAGAATCTTAAAACCTATGGATTTATATGTCTCCGAAAGAGAATCAAGCATGTGTACAGCGGCATAAACGCAGCAGTGATAGGGTTGGTGAGGTTCGGTGAGCAAATGCAGACCCTTTGAAGTCATATTGCATGGTACCCATTCCATGGGTCTCAACTCTCCAGGTTTAAGGGTTTCTTCCTTCAGCTAAAACATGCATGTGGAACCCAGAGTATGATCCACCCTGTGCTCGGGAAACGTGTTCAAATGTGTCTCAGGTTTCGTCCCCTGGTACTCGGGTGCAACATTCCAGACGCTTTACTAACACTGTCCCCACTTGGAGAGTCAGTGCCTTTAACTTCCTGTTTGGCCCAGTTTGCAATTTCTGCGGAAAATGAACAGGAATAGGGAGAACCAATGAGAAACTAGCTGGAGGTGTCTGGACGGGCAAATTTAACTCTCATTTCCCACCAGGAAGAGGAATTAACCAAAGGCGCAGCGTGCCGTGCCGAAACGACACTAGGGCCTGAAGCAATCCTGCGGTGTTGCGGCCAAATCACAAGAAAGTGAGTTGAAGAAAGGAGCTCAGGGGCACTGTTATTCACAGACCTGCAGAGTTATAAATGACAGCTATCGTCCAAAAATATATTGAAGTAAGGCTGCCAAGAGGACTTGAAAGCGTGGCAGAATTGCAGGAAACCAATTTCAGGAGGTAGACTGGAATTGCAGGGAAAGCATAGGAAAAGAGGCAGAACGTCAAAAATGATGCACTTGGCCAAAAAGGGCGTATGCGTTTTTTCCTGAATATATTCAGGAAAAAACGTATACGCCCTTTTTGGCCTACCAAGCAAGCTTGCAAAGGAAATCTGCACTACATTGAAGTCTCACTGCCCCCCGGGCAAAAGGGCCATCTGAAAAAAGAGTAAAATCCAGTAATGCAGTACAGGCCATAGAGAACTTGGAGCCTTGTTATGCTCATGGGCGGGATGTAAATTGCCAACAGCCACTCTGGAGAAGTGTATGGTGTTTCCTGAAACATCTAAAAAACAAAGCAACAGAGCCTAGGGCACTTCCACTTATGGTCCTATAGCTTAGGGAAATTAAAATCAAAAAGACACAGCCACCCCAAAGTGTGGGACGGCTCTGTTTACAAGAACCTCGTTTACAGTACAAATTCAATATCACTGAAAGTGAAAAATGGATAAAGAAGTTGTGGTACTTACATACAATGCAATATCACTCAGCAATGAAATCTAAGTCATCAGGCCCATAGCAGGATAATGAGTGGATTCAGGTACGATGTTTCTAAGTGAAATAAGTCACACAGAAAAAGAAACATCATAAGATATCACTACTACACGGAATGTAAACTTGTCTACACAGGAAATGAATTACAAAACAGAACAGGGTCTCAAATGGAGAAAACCAACTTATGCTTGCTTAAGGGGAAAGGTGAGTTGGGGTGCTGCATAAAACCAGAGATTGAAATTAGCACAGATACCGTTCCATAAGCCAAATATGTAATAGACAAGAGCTACTCCTTGCTCAACCAAGTGGACTCTACACCCCATATTAAACGCCTAAGAATATAGCTGACTAGTAAGTATCTTAAAACCTATGGATTTATATGTCTCCGAAAGAGAATCAAGCGTGTGTACAGCGGCATAAACGCAGCAGTGATAGGATAGGTGAGGTTCGGTGAGCAAATGCAGACCCTTTGAAGTCATATTGCATGGTACCCATTCCATGGGTCTCAACTCTCCAGGTTTAAGGGATTCTTCCTTCAGCTAAAACATGCATGTGGAACCCAGAGTATGATCCACCATGTGATCGGGAAACGTGTTCAAATGTGTCTCAGGTTTCGTCCCCTGGTACTCGGGTGCAACATTCCAGACGCTTTACTAACACTCTCCCCACTTGGAGAGTCAGTGCCTTTAACCTCCTGTTTGGCCCAGTTTGCAATTTCTGTGGAAAATGAACTGGAATAGGGAGAACCAATGAGAGACTAGCTGGAGGTGTCTGGACGGGCAAATTTAACTCTCATTTCCCACCAGGAAGAGGAATTAACCAAAGGCTCAGCGTGCCGTGCCGGAACGACACTAGGGCCTGAAGCAATCCTGCGGTGTTGCGGCCAGCTCACAAGAAAGTGAGTTGAAGAAAGGAGCTCAGGGGAACTGTCATTCACAGACCTGCAGAGTTATAAATGACAGCTATCGTCCAAAAATATATTGAAGTAAGGCTGCCAAGAGGACTTGAAAGCGGGGCAGAATTGCAGGAAACCGATTTCAGGAGGTAGACTGGAATTGCATGTAAAGCATAGGAAAAGAGGCAGAACGTCCACAATGATGCACTTGGCCAAAAAGGGCGTATGCGTTTTTTCCTGAATATATTCAGGAAAAAACGCATACGCCCTTTTTGGCCAACCAAGCAAGCTTGCAAAGGAAATCTGCACTACAATGAAGTCTCACTGCCCCCAGGTCAAAAGGGCCATCTGAAAAAAGTGTAAAATCCAGAAAGGCAGGACAGGCCACGGAGAACTGGGAGCCTTGTTATGCTGATGGACGGGATCTAAATTGCCAAGAGCCACTCTGGAGAAGTGTATGGTGTTTCCTGAAACATCTAAAAAACAAAGCAACAGAGCCTAGGGCACTTCCACTTATGGTCCTATACCTTAGGGAAAATAAAATCAAAAAGACACAGCCACCCCAAAGTGTGGGACGGCTCTGTTTACAAGAACCTCGTTTACAGTACAAATTCAATATCACTGAAAGTGAAAAATGGATAAAGAAGTTGTGGTACTTACATACAATGCAATATCACTCAGCAATGAAATCTAAGTCATCAGGCCCATAGCAGGATAATGAGTGGATTCAGGTACGATGTTTCTAAGTGAAATAAGTCACACAGAAAAAGAAACATCATAAGATATCACTACTACACGGAATGTAAACTTGTCTACACAGGAAATGAATTACAAAACAGAACAGGGTCTCAAATGGAGAAAACCAACTTATGCTTGCTTAAGGGGAAAGGTGAGTTGGGGTGCTGCATAAAACCAGAGATTGAAATTAGCACAGATACCGTTCCATAAGCCAAATATGTAATAGACAAGAGCTACTCCTTGCTCAACCAAGTGGACTCTACACCCCATATTAAACGCCTAAGAATATAGCTGACTAGTAAGTATCTTAAAACCTATGGATTTATATGTCTCCGAAAGAGAATCAAGCGTGTGTACAGTGGCATAAACGCAGCAGTGATAGGATTGGTGAGGTTCGGTGAGCAAATGCAGACCCTTTGAAGTCATATTGCATGGTACCCATTCCATGGGTCTCAACTCTCCATGTTTAAGGGATTCTTCCTTCAGCTAAAACATGCATGTGGAACCCAGAGTATGATCCACCATGTGATCGGGAAACGTGTTCAAATGTGTCTCAGGTTTCGTCCCCTGGTACTCGGGTGCAACATTCCAGACGCTTTACTAACACTCTCCCCACTTGGAGAGTCAGTGCCTTTAACCTCCTGTTTGGCCCAGTTTGCAATTTCTGTGGAAAATGAACTGGAATAGGGAGAACCAATGAGAGACTAGCTGGAGGTGTCTGGACGGGCAAATTTAACTCTCATTTCCCACCAGGAAGAGGAATTAACCAAAGGCTCAGCGTGCCGTGCCGGAACGACACTAGGGCCTGAAGCAATCCTGCAGTGTTGCGGCCAGCTCACAAGAAAGTGAGTTGAAGAAAGGAGCTCAGGGGCACTGTCATTCACAGACCTGCAGAGTTATAAATGACAGCTATCGTCCAAAAATATATTGAAGTAAGGCTGCCAAGAGGACTTGAAAGTGGGGCAGAATTGCAGGAAACCGATTTCAGGAGGTAGACTGGAATTGCATGTAAAGCATAGGAAAAGAGGCAGAACGTCCACAATGATGCACTTGGCCAAAACGGGCATATGCCTTTTTTCCTCAGGAAAAAAATCATACGCCCTTTGTGGCCAACCAAGCAAGCTTGCAAAGGAAATCTGCACTACAATGAAGTCTCACTGCCCCCCAGTCAAAAGGGCCATCTGAAAACAGTGTAAAATCCAGAAAGGCAGGACAGGCCATGGAGAACTGGGAGCCTTGTTATGCTCATGGGCGGGATGTAAATTGCCAACAGCCACTCTGGAGAAGTGTATGGTGTTTCCTGAAACATCTGAAAAACAAAGCAACAGAGCCTAGGGCACTTCCACTTATGGTCCTATAGCTAAAGGAAATTAAAATCAAAAAGACACAGCCACCCCAAAGTTTGGGACGGCTCTGTTTACAAGAACCTCGTTTACGGTACAAATTCAATATCACAGAAAGTGAAAAATGGATAAAGAAATTTTGGTACTTACATACAATGCAATATCACTCAGCAATGAAATCTATGTCATCAGGCCCGTAGCAGCTTAATGAGTGGATTCAGGTACGATGATTCTAAGTGAAATAAGTCACACAGAAAAAGAAACATCATAAGATATCACTACTACACGGAATGTAAACTTGGCTACACAGGAACTGAATTACAAAACAGAACAGGGTCTCAATTGGAGAAAACCAACTTATGCTTGCTTAAGGGGAAAGGTGAGTTGGGGTGCTGCATAAAACCAGAGATAGAAATTAGCACAGATACCGTTCCATAAGCCAAATATGTAATAGACATGAGCTACTCATTGCTCAACAAAGTGGACTCAACGCCCCATATTAAACGCCTATGAATATACATGACAAGTAAGAATCTTAAAACCTATGGATTTATATGTCTCTGAAAGAGAATCAAGCGTGTGTACAGTGGCATAAACGCAGCAGTGATAGGATTGGTGAGGTTCGGTGAGCAAATGCAGACCCTTTGAAGTCATATTGCATGGTACCCATTCCATGGGTCTCAACTCTCCAGGTTTAAGGGATTCTTCCTTCAGCTAAAACATGCATGTGGAACCCAGAGTAGGATCCACCATGTGATAGGGAAAAGTGTTCAAATGTGTCTCAGGTTTCGTCCCCTGGTACTCGGGTGGAATATTCCAGACGCTTTACTAACACTGTCCCCACTTGGAGACTCAGTGCCTTTAACCTCCTGTTTGGCCCAGTTTGCAATTTCTGTGGAAAATGAACAGGAATAGGGAGAACCAATGAGAGACTAGCTGGAGGTGTCTGGACGGGCAAATTTAACTCTCATTTCCCACCAGGAAGAGGAATTAACCAAAGGCCCAGCGTGCCATGCCGGAACCACACTAGGGCCTGAAGCAATCCTGCGGTGTTGCGGCCAGCTCACAAGAAAGCGAGTTGAAGAAAGGAGCTCAGGGGCACTGTCATTCACAAACCTGCAGAGTTATAAATGACAGCTATCGTCCAAAAATATATTGAAGTAAGGCTGCCAAGAGGACTTGAAAGCGGGGCAGAATTGCAGGAAACCGATTTCAGGAGGTAGACTGGAATTGCATGTAAAGCACAGGAAAAGAGGCAGAACGTCCACAATGATGCACTTGGCCAAAAAGGGCGTATGCGTTTTTTCCTCAGGAAAAAACGCATACGCCCTTTTTGGCCAACCAAGCAAGCTTGCAAAGGAAATCTGCACTACAATGAAGTCTCACTGCCCCCCGGTCAAAAGGGCCATCTGAAAAAAGTGAAAAATCCAGAAAGGCAGGACAGGCCATGGAGAACTGGGAGCCTTGTTATGCTGATGGGCGGGATGTAAATTGCCAACAGCCACTCTGGAGAAGTGTATGGTGTTTCCTGAAGCATCTAAAAAACAAAGCAACAGAGCCTAGGGCACTTCCACTTATGGTCCTATAGCTTAGGGAAATTAAAATCAAAAAGACACAGCCACCCCAAAGTTTGGGACAGCTCTGTTTACAAGAACCTCGTTTACGGTACAAGTTCAATATCACAGAAAGCGAAAAATGGATAAAGAATTTGTGGTACTTACGTACAATGCAATATCACTCAGCAATGAAATCTATGTCATCAGGCTCATAGCAGCATAATGAGTGGATTCAGGTACGATGATTCTAAGTGAAATAAGTCACACAGAAAAAGAAACAACATAAGATATCACTACTACACGGAATGTAAACTTGGCTACACAGGAACTGAATTACAAAACAGAACAGGGTCTCAAATGGAGAAAACCAACTTATGCTTGCTTAAGGGGAAAGGTGAGTTGGGGTGCTGCATAAAACCAGAGATTGAAATTAGCACAGATACCGTTCCATAAGCCAAATATGTAATAGACAAGAGCTACTCCTTGCTCAACGAAGTGGACACTACACACCATATTAAACGCCTAAGAATATACCTGACTAGTAAGAATCTTAAAACCTATGGATTTATATGTCTCCGAAAGAGAATCAAGCGTGTGTACAGTGGCATAAACGCAGCAGTGATAGGATTGGTGAGGTTCGGTGAACACATGCAGACCCTTTGAAGTCATATTGCATGGTACCCATTCCATGGGTCTCAACTCTCCAGGTTTAAGGGATTCTTCCTTCAGCTAAAACATGCATGTGGAACCCAGAGTAGGATCCACCATGTGATAGGGAAAAGTGTTCAAATGTGTCTCAGGTTTCGTCCCCTGGTACTCGGGTGCAACATTCCAGACGCTTTACTAACACTGTCCCCACTTGGAGAGTCAGTGCCTTTAACCTCCTGTTTGGCCCAGTTTGCAATTTCTGTGGAAAATGAACAGGAATAGGGAGAACCAATGAGAGACTAGCTGGAGGTGTCTGGACGGGCAAATTTAACTCTCATTTCCCACCAGGAAGAGGAATTAACCAAAGGCTCAGCGTGCCATGCCGGAACCACACTAGGGCCTGAAGCAATCCTGCGGTGTTGCGGCCAGCTCACAAGAAAGCGAGTTGAAGAAAGGAGCTCAGGGGCACTGTCATTCACAAACCTGCAGGGTTATAAATGACAGCTATCGTCCAAAAATATATTGAAGTAAGGCTGCCAAGAGGACTTGAAAGCGGGGCAGAATTGCAGGAAACCGATTTCAGGAGGTAGACTGGAATTGCATGTAAAGCATAGGAAAAGAGGCAGAACGTCCACAATGATGCACTTGGCCAAAAAGGGCGTATGCGTTTTTTCCTCAGGAAAAACCGCATACGCCCTTTTTTGCCAACCAAGCAAGCTTGCAAAGGAAATCTGCCCTACAATGAAGTCTCACTGCCCCCCGGTCAAAAGGGCCATCTGAAAAAAGTGAAAAATCCAGAAAGGCAGGACAGGCCATGGAAAACTGGGAGCCTTGTTATGCTGATGGGCGGGATGTAAATTGCCAACAGCCACTCTGGAGAAGTGTATGGTGTTTTCTGAAACATCTAAAAAACAAAGCAACAGAGCCTAGGTCACTTCCACTTATGGTCCTATAGCTTAGGGAAATTAAAATCAAAAAGACACAGCCACCCCAAAGTTTGGGACAGCTCTGTTTACAAGAACCTCGTTTACGGTACAAGTTCAATATCACAGAAAGCGAAAAATGGATAAAGAATTTGTGGTACTTACGTACAATGCAATATCACTCAGCAATGAAATCTATGTCATCAGGCTCATAGCAGGATAATGAGTGGATTCAGGTACGATGATTCTAAGTGAAATAAGTCACACAGAAAAAGAAACATCATAAGATATCACTACTACACGGAATGTAAACTTGGCTACACAGGAACTGAATTACAAAACAGAACAGGGTCTCAAATGTAGAAAACCAACTTATGCTTGCTTAAGGGGAAAGGTGAGTTGGGGTGCTGCATAAAACCAGAGATTGAAATTAGCACAGATACCGTTCCATAAGCCAAATATGTAATAGACAAGAGCTACTCCTTGCTCAACGAAGTGGACACTACACACCATATTAAACGCCTAAGAATATACCTGACAAGTAACAATCTTAAAACCTATGGATTTATATGTCTCCGAAAGAGAATCAAGCGTGTGTACAGTGGCATAAACGCAGCAGTGATAGGATTGGTGAGGTTCGGTGAGCAAATGCAGACCCTTTGAAGTCATATTGCATGGTACCCATTCCATGGGTCTCAACTCTCCAGGTTTAAGGGATTCTTCCTTCAGCTAAAACATGCATGTGGAACCCAGAGTAGGATCCACCGTGTGCTCGGTAAACGTGTTCAAATGTGTCTCAGGTTTCGTCCCCTGGTACTCGGGTGCAACATTCCAGAAGCTTTACTAACACTCTCCCCACTTTGAGAGTCAGTGCCTTTAACCTCCTGTTTGGCCCAGTTTGCAATTTCTGCGGAAAATGAACTGGAATAGGGAGAACTAATGAGAGACTAGCTGGAGGTGTCTGGACGGGCAAATTTAACTCTCATTTCCCACCAGGAAGAGGAATTAACCAAAGGCTCAGCGTGCCGTGCCGGAACGACACTAGGGCCTGAAGCAATCCTGCGGTGTTGCGGCCAGCTCACAAGAAAGTGTGTTGAAGAAAGGTGCTCAGGGGCACTGTCATTCACAGACCTGCAGAGTTATAAATGACAGCTATCGTCCAAAAATATATTGAAGTAAGGCTGCCAAGAGGACTTGAAAGCGGGGCAGAATTGCAGGAAACCGATTTCAGGAGGTAGACTGGAATTGCATGTAAAGCATAGGAAAAGAGGCAGAACGTCCACAATGATGCACTTGGCCAAAAAGGGCGTATGCGTTTTTTCCTGAATATATTCAGGAAAAAACGCAATACGCCCTTTTTGGCCAACCAAGGAAGCTTGCAAAGGAAATCTGCACTACAGTGAAGTCTCACTGCCCCCCGGTCAAAACGGCCATCTGAAAAAAGTGTAAAATCCAGAAAGGCAAGACAGGCCATGGAGAACAGGGAGCCTTGTTATGCTAATGGGCGGGATGTAAATTGCCAACAGCCACTCTGGAGAATTGTATGGTGTTTCCTGAAACATCTAAAAAACAAAGCAACAGAGCCTAGGGCACTTCCACTTATGGTCCTATAGCTTAGGGAAATTAAAATCAAAAAGACACAGCCACCCCAAAGTTTGGGACGGCTCTGTTTACAAGAACATCGTTTACGGTACAAGTTCAATATCACAGAAAGCGAAAAATGGATAAAAAAGTTGTGGTACTTACGTACAATGCAATATCACTCAGCAATGAAATCTATGTCATCAGGCCCGTAGCAGCATAATGAGTGGATTCAGGTACGATGATTCTAAGTGAAATAAGTCACACAGAAAAAGAAACATCATAAGATATCACTACTACACGGAATGTAAACTTGGCTACACAGGAACTGAATTACAAAACAGAACAGGGTCTCAAATGTAGAAAACCAACTTATGCTTGCTTAAGGGGAAAGGTGAGTTGGGGTGCTGTATAAAACCACAGATTGAAATTAGCACAGATACCGTTCCATAAGCCAAATATGTAATAGACAAGAGCTACTCCTTGCTCAATGAAGTGGACACTACACACCATATTAAACGCCTAAGAATATACCTGACTAGTAAGAATCTTAAAACCTATGGATTTATATGTCTCCGAAAGAGAATCAAACGTATGTACAGCGGCATAAACGCTGCAGTGATAGGATTGGTGAGGTTCGGTGAGCAAATGCAGACCCTTTGAAGTCATATTGCATGGTACCCATTCCATGGGTCTCAACTCTCCAGGTTTAAGGGATTCTTCCTTCAGCTAAAACATGCATGTGGAACCCAGAGTATGATCTACCGTGTGATCAGGAATCGTGTTCAAATGTGTCTCAGTTTTCGACCCCTGGTACTCGGGTGCAACATTCCAAATGCTTTACTAACACTCTCCCCACTTGGAAAGTCAGTGCCTTTAACCTCCTGTTTGGCCCAGTTTGCAATTTCTGCAGAAAATGAACAGGAATAGGGAGAACCAATGAGAGACTAGCTGGAGGTGTCTGGACGGGCCAATTTAACTCTCATTTCCCACCAGGAAGAGGAATTAACCAAAGGCTCAGCGTGCCGTGCCGGAACCACACTAGGGCCTGAAGCAAGGCTGCGGTGTTGCGGCCAGCTCACAAGAAAGCGAGTTGAAGAAAGGAGCTCAGGGGCACTGTCATTCACAAACCTGCAGAGTTATAAATGACAGCTATCGTCCAAAAATATATTGAAGTAAGGCTGCCAAGAGGACTTGAAAGCGGGGCAGAATTGCAGGAAACCGATTTCAGGAGGTAGACTGGAATTGCATGTAAAGCATAGGAAAAGAGGCAGAACGTCCACAATGATGCACTTGGCCAAAAAGGGCGTATGCGTTTTTTCCTCAGGAAAAAACGCATACGCCCTTTTTGGCCAACCAAGCAAGCTTGCAAAGGAAATCTGCCCTACAATGAAGTCTCACTGCCCCCCGGTCAAAAGGGCCATCTGCAAAAAGTGAAAAATCCAGAAAGGCAGGACAGGCCATGGAGAACTGGGAGCCTTGTTATGCTGATGGGCGGGATGTAAATTGCCAACAGCCACTCTGGAGAAGTGTATGGTGTTTCCTGAAACATCTAAAAAACAAAGCAACAGAGCCTAGGGCACTTCCCCTTATGGTCCTATAGCTTAGGGAAATTAAAATCAAAAAGACACAGCCACCCCAAAGTTTGGGACAGCTCTGTTTACATAACCTCGTTTACGGTACAAGTTCAATATCACAGAAAGCGAAAAATGGATAAAGAATTTGTGGTACTTACGTACAATGCAATATCACTCAGCAATGAAATCTATGTCATCAGGCTCATAGCAACATAATGAGTGGATTCAGGTATGATGATTCTAAGTGAAATAAGTCACACAGAAAAAGAAACATCATAAGATATCACTACTACACGGAATGTAAACTTGGCTACACAGGAACTGAATTACAAAACAGAACAGGGTCTCAAATGTAGAAAACCAACTTATGCTTGCTTAAGGGGAAAGGTGAGTTGGGGTGCTGCATAAAACCAGAGATTGAAATTAGCACAGATACCGTTCCATAAGCCAAATATGTAATAGACAAGAGCTACTCCTTGCTCAACGAAGTGGACACTACACACAATATTAAACGCCTAAGAATATACCTGACTAGTAAGAATCTTAAAACCTATGGATTTATATGTCTCCGAAAGAGAATCAAGCGTGTGTACAGTGGCATAAACGCAGCAGTGATAGGATTGGTGAGGTTCGGTGAACACATGCAGACCCTTTGAAGTCATATTGCATGGTACCCATTCCATGGGTCTCAACTCTCCAGGTTTAAGGGATTCTTCCTTCAGCTAAAACATGCATGTGGAACCCAGAGTAGGATCCACCATGTGATAGGGAATAGTATTCAAATGTGTCTCAGGTTTCGTCCCCTGGTACTCGGGTGCAACATTCCAGAAGCTTTACTAACACTGTCCCCACTTGGAGAGTCAGTGCCTTTAACCTCCTGTTTGGCCCAGTTTGCAATTTCTGTGGAAAATGAACAGGAATAGGGAGAACCAATGAGAGACTAGCTGGAGGTGTCTGGACGGGCAAATTTAACTCTCATTTCCCACCAGGAAGAGGAATTAACCAAAGGCTCAGCATGCCATGCCGGAACCACACTAGGGCCTGAAGCAATCCTGCGGTGTTGCGGCCAGCTCACAAGAAAGCGAGTTGAAGAAAGGAGCTCAGGGGCACTGTCATTCACAAACCTGCAGAGTTATCAATGACAGCTATCGTCCAAAAATATATTGAAGTAAGGCTGCCAAGAGAACTTGAAAGCGGGGCAGAATTGCAGGAAACCGATTTCAGGAGGTAGACTGGAATTGCATGTAAAGCATAGGAAAAGAGGCAGAATGTCCACAATGATGCACTTGGCCAAAAAGGGCGTATGCGTTTTTTCCTGAGGAAAAACCGCATACGCCCTTTTTGGCCAACCAAGCAAGCTTGCAAAGGAAATCTGCCCTACAATGAAGTCTCACTGCCCCCAGGTCAAAAGGGCCATCTGAAAAAAGTGTAAAATCCAGAAAGGCAGGACAGGCCACGGAGAACTGGGAGCCTTGTTATGCTGATGGACGGGATCTAAATTGCCAAGAGCCACTCTGGAGAAGTGTATGGTGTTTCCTGAAACATCTAAAAAACAAAGCAACAGAGCCTAGGGCACTTCCACTTATGGTCCTATACCTTAGGGAAAATAAAATCAAAAAGACACAGCCACCCCAAAGTGTGGGACGGCTCTGTTTACAAGAACCTCGTTTACAGTACAAATTCAATATCACTGAAAGTGAAAAATGGATAAAGAAGTTGTGGTACTTACATACAATGCAATATCACTCAGCAATGAAATCTAAGTCATCAGGCCCATAGCAGGATAATGAGTGGATTCAGGTACGATGTTTCTAAGTGAAATAAGTCACACAGAAAAAGAAACATCATAAGATATCACTACTACACGGAATGTAAACTTGTCTACACAGGAAATGAATTACAAAACAGAACAGGGTCTCAAATGGAGAAAACCAACTTATGCTTGCTTAAGGGGAAAGGTGAGTTGGGGTGCTGCATAAAACCAGAGATTGAAATTAGCACAGATACCGTTCCATAAGCCAAATATGTAATAGACAAGAGCTACTCCTTGCTCAACCAAGTGGACTCTACACCCCATATTAAACGCCTAAGAATATAGCTGACTAGTAAGTATCTTAAAACCTATGGATTTATATGTCTCCGAAAGAGAATCAAGCGTGTGTACAGCGGCATAAACGCAGCAGTGATAGGATTGGTGAGGTTCGGTGAGCAAATGCAGACCCTTTGAAGTCATATTGCATGGTACCCATTCCATGGGTCTCAACTCTCCATGTTTAAGGGATTCTTCCTTCAGCTAAAACATGCATGTGGAACCCAGAGTATGATCCACCATGTGATCGGGAAACGTGTTCAAATGTGTCTCAGGTTTCGTCCCCTGGTACTCGGGTGCAACATTCCAGACGCTTTACTAACACTCTCCCCACTTGGAGAGTCAGTGCCTTTAACCTCCTGTTTGGCCCAGTTTGCAATTTCTGTGGAAAATGAACTGGAATAGGGAGAACCAATGAGAGACTAGCTGGAGGTGTCTGGACGGGCAAATTTAACTCTCATTTCCCACCAGGAAGAGGAATTAACCAAAGGCTCAGCGTGCCGTGCCGGAACGACACTAGGGCCTGAAGCAATCCTGCAGTGTTGCGGCCAGCTCACAAGAAAGTGAGTTGAAGAAAGGAGCTCAGGGGCACTGTCATTCACAGACCTGCAGAGTTATAAATGACAGCTATCGTCCAAAAATATATTGAAGTAAGGCTGCCAAGAGGACTTGAAAGTGGGGCAGAATTGCAGGAAACCGATTTCAGGAGGTAGACTGGAATTGCATGTAAAGCATAGGAAAAGAGGCAGAACGTCCACAATGATGCACTTGGCCAAAACGGGCATATGCCTTTTTTCCTCAGGAAAAAAATCATACGCCCTTTGTGGCCAACCAAGCAAGCTTGCAAAGGAAATCTGCACTACAATGAAGTCTCACTGCCCCCCAGTCAAAAGGGCCATCTGAAAACAGTGTAAAATCCAGAAAGGCAGGACAGGCCATGGAGAACTGGGAGCCTTGTTATGCTCATGGGCGGGATGTAAATTGCCAACAGCCACTCTGGAGAAGTGTATGGTGTTTCCTGAAACATCTGAAAAACAAAGCAACAGAGCCTAGGGCACTTCCACTTATGGTCCTATAGCTAAAGGAAATTAAAATCAAAAAGACACAGCCACCCCAAAGTTTGGGACAGCTCTGTTTACAAGAACCTCGTTTACGGTACAAGTTCAATATCACAGAAAGCGAAAAATGGATAAAGAATTTGTGGTACTTACGTACAATGCAATATCACTCAGCAATGAAATCTATGTCATCAGGCTCATAGCAGGATAATGAGTGGATTCAGGTACGATGATTCTAAGTGAAATAAGTCACACAGAAAAAGAAACATCATAAGATATCACTACTACACGGAATGTAAACTTGGCTACACAGGAACTGAATTACAAAACAGAACAGGGTCTCAAATGTAGAAAACCAACTTATGCTTGCTGAAGGGGAAAGGTGAGTTGGGGTGCTGCATAAAACCAGAGATTGAAATTAGCACAGATACCGTTCCATAAGCCAAATATGTAATAGACAAGAGCTACTCCTTGCTCAACGAAGTGGACACTACACACCATATTAAACGCCTAAGAATATACCTGACAAGTAACAATCTTAAAACCTATGGATTTATATGTCTCCGAAAGAGAATCAAGCGTGTGTACAGTGGCATAAACGCAGCAGTGATAGGATTGGTGAGGTTCGGTGAGCAAATGCAGACCCTTTGAAGTCATATTGCATGGTACCCATTCCATGGGTCTCAACTCTCCAGGTTTAAGGGATTCTTCCTTCAGCTAAAACATGCATGTGGAACCCAGAGTAGGATCCACCGTGTGCTCGGTAAACGTGTTCAAATGTGTCTCAGGTTTCGTCCCCTGGTACTCGGGTGCAACATTCCAGAAGCTTTACTAACACTCTCCCCACTTTGAGAGTCAGTGCCTTTAACCTCCTGTTTGGCCCAGTTTGCAATTTCTGCGGAAAATGAACTGGAATAGGGAGAACTAATGAGAGACTAGCTGGAGGTGTCTGGACGGGCAAATTTAACTCTCATTTCCCACCAGGAAGAGGAATTAACCAAAGGCTCAGCGTGCCGTGCCGGAACGACACTAGGGCCTGAAGCAATCCTGCGGTGTTGCGGCCAGCTCACAAGAAAGTGTGTTGAAGAAAGGTGCTCAGGGGCACTGTCATTCACAGACCTGCAGAGTTATAAATGACAGCTATCGTCCAAAAATATATTGAAGTAAGGCTGCCAAGAGGACTTGAAAGCGGGGCAGAATTGCAGGAAACCGATTTCAGGAGGTAGACTGGAATTGCATGTAAAGCATAGGAAAAGAGGCAGAACGTCCACAATGATGCACTTGGCCAAAAAGGGCGTATGCGTTTTTTCCTGAATATATTCAGGAAAAAACGCAATACGCCCTTTTTGGCCAACCAAGGAAGCTTGCAAAGGAAATCTGCACTACAGTGAAGTCTCACTGCCCCCCGGTCAAAACGGCCATCTGAAAAAAGTGTAAAATCCAGAAAGGCAAGACAGGCCATGGAGAACAGGGAGCCTTGTTATGCTAATGGGCGGGATGTAAATTGCCAACAGCCACTCTGGAGAAGTGTATGGTGTTTCCTGAAACATCTAAAAAACAAAGCAACAGAGCCTAGGGCACTTCCACTTATGGTCCTATAGCTTAGGGAAATTAAAATCAAAAAGACACAGCCACCCCAAAGTTTGGGACGGCTCTGTTTACAAGAACATCGTTTACGGTACAAGTTCAATATCACAGAAAGCGAAAAATGGATAAAAAAGTTGTGGTACTTACGTACAATGCAATATCACTCAGCAATGAAATCTATGTCATCAGGCCCGTAGCAGCATAATGAGTGGATTCAGGTACGATGATTCTAAGTGAAATAAGTCACACAGAAAAAGAAACATCATAAGATATCACTACTACACGGAATGTAAACTTGGCTACACAGGAACTGAATTACAAAACAGAACAGGGTCTCAAATGTAGAAAACCAACTTATGCTTGCTTAAGGGGAAAGGTGAGTTGGGGTGCTGTATAAAACCACAGATTGAAATTAGCACAGATACCGTTCCATAAGCCAAATATGTAATAGACAAGAGCTACTCCTTGCTCAACGAAGTGGACACTACACACCATATTAAACGCCTAAGAATATACCTGACTAGTAAGAATCTTAAAACCTATGGATTTATATGTCTCCGAAAGAGAATCAAGCGTGTGTACAGTGGCATAAACGCAGCAGTGATAGGATTGGTGAGGTTCGGTGAACACATGCAGACCCTTTGAAGTCATATTGCATGGTACCCATTCCATGGGTCTCAACTCTCCAGGTTTAAGGGATTCTTCCTTCAGCTAAAACATGCATGTGGAAACCAGAGTAGGATCCACCATGTGATAGGGAAAAGTGTTCATATGTGTCTCAGGTTTCGTCCCCTGGTACTCGGGTGCAACATTCCAGACGCTTTACTAACACTCTCCCCACTTGGAGAGTCAGTGCCTTTAACCTCCTGTTTGGCCCAGTTTGCAATTTCTGTGGAAAATGAACAGGAATAGGGAGAACCAATGAGAGACTAGCTGGAGGTGTCTGGACGGGCAAATTTAACTCTCATTTCCCACCAGGAAGAGGAATTAACCAAAGGCTCAGCGTGCCATGCCGGAACCACACTAGGGCCTGAAGCAATCCTGCGGTGTTGCGGCCAGCTCACAAGAAAGCGAGTTGAAGAAAGGAGCTCAGGGGCACTGTCATTCACAAACCTGCAGAGTTATAAATGACAGCTATCGTCCAAAAATATATTGAAGTAAGGCTGCCAAGAGGACTTGAAAGCGGGGCAGAATTGCAGGAAACCGATTTCAGGAGGTAGACTGGAATTGCATGTAAAGCATAGGAAAAGAGGCAGAACGTCCACAATGATGCACTTGGCCAAAAAGGGCGTATGCGTTTTTTCCTCAGGAAAAAACGCATACGCCCTTTTTGGCCAACCAAGCCAACTTGCAAAGGAAATCTGCACTACAGTGAAGTCTCACTGCCCCCCGGTCAAAAGGGCCATCTGAAAAAAGTGTAAAATCCAGAAAGGCAAGACAGGCCATGGAGAACAGGGAGCCTTGTTATGCTAATGGGCGGGATGTAAATTGCCAACAGCCACTCTGGAGAAGTGTATGGTGTTTCCTGAAACATCTAAAAAACAAAGCAACAGAGCCTAGGGCACTTCCACTTATGGTCCTATAGCTTAGGGAAATTAAAATCAAAAAGACACAGCCACCCCAAAGTTTGGGACGGCTCTGTTTACAAGAACCTCGTTTACGGTACAAGTTCAATATCACAGAAAGCGAAAAATGGATAAAAAAGTTGTGGTACTTACGTACAATGCTATATCACTCAGCAATGAAATCTATGTCATCAGGCCCGTAGCAGCATAACGACTGGATTCAGGTATGATGATTCTAAGTGAAATAAGTCACAGAGAAAAAGTAACATCATAAGATATCACTACTAAAGGGAATGTAAAGTTAGCTACACAGGAACTGAATAACAAAACAGAACAGGGTCTCAAATGTAGAAAACCAACTTATGCTTGCTTAAGGGGAAAGGTGAGTTGGGGTGCTGCATAAAACCAGAGATTGAAATTAGCACAGATACCGTTCCATAAGCCAAATATATAATAGAAAAGAGTTACTGCTTGCTCAACGAAGTGGACTCAACACCACATATTAAATGCCTAAGAGTATACCTGACTAGTAAGAATCTTAAAACCTATGGATTTATATGTCTCCGAAAGAGAATCAAACGTATGTACAGCGGCATAAACGCTGCAGTGATAGGATTGGTGAGGTTCGGTGAGCAAATGCAGACCCTTTGAAGTCATATTGCATGGTACCCATTCCATGGGTCTCAACTCTCCAGGTTTAAGGGATTCTTCCTTCAGCTAAAACATGCATGTGGAACCCAGAGTATGATCTACCGTGTGATCAGGAATCGTGTTCAAATGTGTCTCAGTTTTCGACCCCTGGTACTCGGGTGCAACATTCCAAATGCTTTACTAACACTCTCCCCACTTGGAAAGTCAGTGCCTTTAACCTCCTGTTTGGCCCAGTTTGCAATTTCTGCAGAAAATGAACAGGAATAGGGAGAACCAATGAGAGACTAGCTGGAGGTGTCTGGACGGGCCAATTTAACTCTCATTTCCCACCAGGAAGAGGAATTAACCAAAGGCTCAGCGTGCCGTGCCGGAACCACACTAGGGCCTGAAGCAAGGCTGCGGTGTTGCGGCCAGCTCACAAGAAAGCGAGTTGAAGAAAGGAGCTCAGGGGCACTGTCATTCACAAACCTGCAGAGTTATAAATGACAGCTATCGTCCAAAAATATATTGAAGTAAGGCTGCCAAGAGGACTTGAAAGCGGGGCAGAATTGCAGGAAACCGATTTCAGGAGGTAGACTGGAATTGCATGTAAAGCATAGGAAAAGAGGCAGAACGTCCACAATGATGCACTTGGCCAAAAAGGGCGTATGCGTTTTTTCCTCAGGAAAAAACGCATACGCCCTTTTTGGCCAACCAAGCAAGCTTGCAAAGGAAATCTGCCCTACAATGAAGTCTCACTGCCCCCCGGTCAAAAGGGCCATCTGCAAAAAGTGAAAAATCCAGAAAGGCAGGACAGGCCATGGAGAACTGGGAGCCTTGTTATGCTGATGGGCGGGATGTAAATTGCCAACAGCCACTCTGGAGAAGTGTATGGTGTTTCCTGAAACATCTAAAAAACAAAGCAACAGAGCCTAGGGCACTTCCCCTTATGGTCCTATAGCTTAGGGAAATTAAAATCAAAAAGACACAGCCACCCCAAAGTTTGGGACAGCTCTGTTTACATAACCTCGTTTACGGTACAAGTTCAATATCACAGAAAGCGAAAAATGGATAAAGAATTTGTGGTACTTACGTACAATGCAATATCACTCAGCAATGAAATCTATGTCACCAGGCCCGTAGCAGCATAATGAGTGGATTCAGGTACGATGATTCTAAGTGAAATAAGTCACACAGAAAAAGAAACATCATAAGATATCACTACTACACGGAATGTAAACTTGGCTACACAGGAACTGAATTACAAAACAGAACAGGGTCTCAAATGTAGAAAACCAACTTATGCTTGCTTAAGGGGAAAGGTGAGTCGGGGTGCTGCATAAAACCAGAGATTGAAATTAGCACAGATACCGTTCCATAAGCCAAATATGTAATAGACAAGAGCTACTCCTTGCTCAACGAAGTGGACACTACACCCCATATTAAACGCCTAAGAATATACCTGACTAGTAAGAATCTTAAAACCTATGGATTTATATGTCTCCGAAAGAGAATCAAGCGTGTGTACAGTGGCATAAACGCAGCAGTGATAGGATTGGTGAGGTTCGGTGAACACATGCAGACCCTTTGAAGTCATATTGCATGGTACCCATTCCATGGGTCTCAACTCTCCAGGTTTAAGGGATTCTTCCTTCAGCTAAAACATGCATGTGGAACCCAGAGTAGGATCCACCATGTGATAGGGAAAAGTGTTCAAATGTGTCTCAGGTTTCGTACCCTGGTACTCGGGTGCAACATTCCAGACGCTTTACTAACACTGTCCCCACTTGGAGAGTCAGTGCCTTTAACCTCCTGTTTGGCCCAGTTTGCAATTTCTGTGGAAAATAAACAGGAATAGGGAGAACCAATGAGAGACTAGCTGGAGGTGTCTGGACGGGCAAATTTAACTCTCATTTCCCACCAGGAAGAGGAATTAACCAAAGGCTCAGCGTGCCATGCCGGAACCACACTAGGGCCTGAAGCAATCCTGCAGTGTTGCGGCCAGCTCACAAGAAAGCGAGTTGAAGAAAGGAGCTCAGGGGCACTGTCATTCACAAACCTGCAGAGTTATAAATGACAGCTATCGTCCAAAAATATATTGAAGTAAGGCTGCCAAGAGGACTTGAAAGCGGGGCAGAATTGCAGGAAACCGATTTCAGGAGGTAGACTGGAATTGCATGTAAAGCATAGGAAAAGAGGCAGAACGTCCACAATGATGCACTTGGCCAAAAAGGGCATATGCGTTTTTTCCTCAGGAAAAAACGCATACGCCCTTTTTGGCCAACCAAGCAAGCTTGCAAAGGAAATCTGCCCTACAATGAAGTCTCACTGCCCCCCGGTCAAAAGGGCCATCTGAAAAAAGTGTAAAATCCAGAAAGGCAGGACAGGCCATGGAGAACTGGGAGCCTTGTTATGCTGATGGGCGGGATGTAAATTGCCAACAGCCACTCTGGAGAAGTGTACGGTGTTTCCTGAAACATCTAAAAAACAAAGCAACAGAGCCTAGGGCACTTCCCCTTATGGTCCTATAGCTTAGGGAAATTAAAATCAAAAAGACACAGCCACCCCAAAGTTTGGGACAGCTCTGTTTACATAACCTCGTTTACGGTACAAGTTCAATATCACAGAAAGCGAAAAATGGATAAAGAATTTGTGGTACTTACGTACAATGCAATATCACTCAGCAATGAAATCTATGTCATCAGGCCCGTAGCAGCATAATGAGTGGATTCAGGTACGATGATTCTAAGTGAAATAAGTCACACAGAAAAAGAAACATCATAAGATATCACTACTACACGGAATGTAAACTTGGCTACACAGGAACTGAATTACAAAACAGAACAGGGTCTCAAATGTAGAAAACCAACTTATGCTTGCTTAAGGGGAAAGGTGAGTTGGGGTGCTGCATAAAACCAGAGATTGAAATTAGCACAGATACCGTTCCATAAGCCAAATATGTAATAGACAAGAGCTACTCCTTGCTCAACGAAGTGGACACTACACACAATATTAAACGCCTAAGAATATACCTGACTAGTAAGAATCTTAAAACCTATGGATTTATATGTCTCCGAAAGAGAATCAAGCGTGTGTACAGTGGCATAAACGCAGCAGTGATAGGATTGGTGAGGTTCGGTGAACACATGCAGACCCTTTGAAGTCATATTGCATGGTACCCATTCCATGGGTCTCAACTCTCCAGGTTTAAGGGATTCTTCCTTCAGCTAAAACATGCATGTGGAACCCAGAGTAGGATCCACCATGTGATAGGGAATAGTATTCAAATGTGTCTCAGGTTTCGTCCCCTGGTACTCGGGTGCAACATTCCAGAAGCTTTACTAACACTGTCCCCACTTGGAGAGTCAGTGCCTTTAACCTCCTGTTTGGCCCAGTTTGCAATTTCTGTGGAAAATGAACAGGAATAGGGAGAACCAATGAGAGACTAGCTGGAGGTGTCTGGACGGGCAAATTTAACTCTCATTTCCCACCAGGAAGAGGAATTAACCAAAGGCTCAGCATGCCATGCCGGAACCACACTAGGGCCTGAAGCAATCCTGCGGTGTTGCGGCCAGCTCACAAGAAAGCGAGTTGAAGAAAGGAGCTCAGGGGCACTGTCATTCACAAACCTGCAGAGTTATCAATGACAGCTATCGTCCAAAAATATATTGAAGTAAGGCTGCCAAGAGAACTTGAAAGCGGGGCAGAATTGCAGGAAACCGATTTCAGGAGGTAGACTGGAATTGCATGTAAAGCATAGGAAAAGAGGCAGAACGTCCACAATGATGCACTTGGCCAAAAAGGGCGTATGCGTTTTTTCCTCAGGAAAAACCGCATACGCCCTTTTTGGCCAACCAAGCAAGCTTGCAAAGGAAATCTGCCCTACAATGAAGTCTCACTGCCCCCCGGTCAAAAGGGCCATCTGAAAAAAGTGAAAAATCCAGAAAGGCAGGACAGGCCATGGAGAACTGGGAGCCTTGTTATGCTGATGGGCGGGATGTAAATTGCCAACAGCCACTCTGGAGAAGTGTATGGTGTTTCCTGAAACATCTAAAAAACAAAGCAACAGAGCCTAGGGCACTTCCACTTATGGTCCTATAGCTTAGGGAAATTAACATCAAAAAGACACAGCCACCCCAAAATTTGGGACAGCTCTGTTTACAAGAACCTCGTTTACGGTACAAGTTCAATATCACAGAAAGCGAAAAATGGATAAAGAATTTGTGGTACTTACATACAATGCAATATCACTCAGCAATGAAATCTATGTCATCAGGCTCATAGCAGCATAATGAGTGGATTCAGGTACGATGATTCTAAGTGAAATAAGTCACACAGAAAAAGAAACATCATAAGTTATCACTACTACACGGAATGTAAACTTGGCTACACAGGAACTGAATTACAAAACAGAACAGGGTCTCAAATGTAGAAAACCAACTTATGCTTCCTTAAGGGGAAAGGTGAGTTGGGGTGCTGCATAAAACCAGAGATTGAAATTAGCACAGATACCGTTCCATAAGCCAAATATATAATAGACAAGAGCTACTCCTTGCTCAACGAAGTGGACACTACACACCATATTAAACGCCTAAGAATATACCTGACTAGTAAGAATCTTAAAACCTATGGATTTATATGTCTCCGAAAGAGAATCAAGCGTTTGTACAGTGGCATAAACGCAGCAGTGATAGGATTGGTGAGGTTCGGTGAACACATGCAGACCCTTTGAAGTTATATTGCATGGTACCCATTCCATGGGTCTCAACTCTCCAGGTTTAAGGGATTCTTCCTTCAGCTAAAACATGCATGTGGAACCCAGAGTAGGATCCACCATGTGATAGGGAAAAGTGTTCAAATGTGTCTCAGGTTTCGTCCCCTGGTACTCGGGTGCAACATTCCAGACGCTTTACTAACACTGTCCCCAATTGGAGAGTCAGTGCCTTTAACCTCCTGTTTGGCCCAGTTTGCAATTTCTGTGGAAAATGAACAGGAATGGGGAGAACCAATGAGAGACTAGTTGGAGGTGTCTGGACGGGCAAATTTAACTCTCATTTCCCACCAGGAAGAGGAGTTAACCAAAGGCTCAGCGTGCCATGCCGGAACCACACTAGGGCCTGAAGCAATCCTGCGGTGTTGCGGCCAGCTCACAAGAAAGCGAGTTGAAGAAAGGAGCTCAGGGGCACTGTCATTCACAAAACTGCAGAGTTATAAATGACAGCTATCGTCCAAAAATATATTGAAGTAAGGCTGCCAAGAGGACTTGAAAGCGGGGCAGAATTACAGGAAACCGATTTCAGGAGGTAGACTGGAATTGCATGTAAAGCATAGGAACAGAGGCAGAACGTCCACAATGATGCACTTGGCCAAAACGGGCATATGCGTTTTTTCCTCAGGAAAAAAATCATACGCCCTTTTTGGCCAACCAAGCAAGCTTGCAAAGGAAATCTGCACTACAAGGAAGTCTCACTGCCCCCCAGTCAAAAGGGCCATCTGAAAAAAGTGTAAAATCCAGAAAGGCAGGACAGGCCATGGAGAACTGGGAGCCTTGTTATGCTCATGGGCGGGATGTAAATTGCCAACAGCCACTCTGGAGAAGTGTATGGTGTTTCCTGAAATATCTAAAAAACAAAGCAACAGAGCCTAGGGCACTTCCACTTATGGTCCTATAGCTAAAGGAAATTAAAATCAAAAAGACACAGCCACCCCAAAGTTTGGGACGGCTCTGTTTACAAGAACCTCGTTTACGGTACAAATTCAATATCACAGAAAGTGAAAAATGGATAAAGAAGTTTTGGTACTTACATACAATGCAATATCACTCAGCAATGAAATCTATGTCATCAGGCCCGTAGCAGCATAATGAGTGGATTCAGGTACGATGATTCTAAGTGAAATAAGTCACACAGAAAAAGAAACATCAAAAGATATCACTACTACACGGAATGTAAACTTGGCTACACAGGAACTGAATTACAAAACAGAACAGGGTCTCAAATGTAGAAAACCAACTTATGCTTGCTTAAGGGGAAAGGTGACTTGGGGTGCTGCATAAAATCTGAGATTGAAATTAGCACAGATACCGTTCCATAAGCCAAATATGTAATAGACATGAGCTACTCCTTGCTCAACAAAGTGGATTCAACGCCCCATATTAAACGCCTAAGAATATACCTGACAAGTAAGAATCTTAAAACCTATGGATTTATATGTCTCCGAAAGAGAATCAAGCGTGTGTACAGTGGCATAAACGCAGCAGTGATAGGACTGGTGAGGTTCGGTGAGCAAATGCAGACCCTTTGAAGTAATATTGCATGGTACCCATTCCATGGGTCTCAACTCTCCAGGTTTAAGGGATTCTTCCTTCAGCTAAAACATGCATGTGGAACCCAGAGTATGATCCACCGTGTGCTCGGGAAATGTGTTCAAATGTGTCTCAGGTTTCGTCTCCTGGTACTCGGGTGCAACATTCCAGAAGCTTTACTAACACTCTCCCCACTTGGAGAGTCAGTGCCTTTAACCTCCTGTTTGGCCCAGTTTGCAATTTCTGCGGAAAATGAACTGGAATAGGGAGAACCAATGAGAGACTAGCTGGAGGTGTCTGGACGGGCAAATTTAACTCTCATTTCCCACCAGGAAGAGGAATTAACCAAAGGCACAGCGTGCCGTGCCGGAACGACACTAGGGCCTGAAGCAATCCTGCGGTGTTGCGGCCAGCTCACAAGAAAGTGAGTTGAAGAAAGGTGCTCAGGGGCACTGTCATTCACAGACCTGCAGAGTTATAAATGACAGCTATCGTCCAAAAATATATTGAAGTAAGGCTGCCAAGAGGACTTGAAAGCGGGGCAGAATTGCAGGAAACCGATTTCAGGAGGTAGACTGGAATTGCATGTAAAGCATAGGAAAAGAGGCAGAACGTCCACAATGATGCACTTGGCCAAAAAGGGCGTATGCGTTTTTTCCTGAATATATTCAGGAAAAAACGAAATACGCCCTTTTTGGCCAACCAAGCAAGCTTGCAAAGGAAATCTGCACTACAATGAAGTCTCACTGCCCCCCGGTCAAAAGGGCCATCTGAAAAAAGTGTAAAATCCAGAAAGGAATTACAGGCCATGGAGAACTGGGAGCCTTGTTATGCTGATGGGCGGGATGTAAATTGCCAACAGCCACTCTGGAGAAGTGTATGGTGTTTCCTGAAACATCTAAAAAACAAAGCAACAGAGCCTAGGGCACTTCCACTTATGGTCCTATAGCTTAGGGAAATTAAAATCAAAAAGACACAGCCACCCCAAAGTTTGGGACGGCTCTGTTTACAAGAACCTCGTTTACGGTACAAGTTCAATATCACAGAAAGCGAAAAATGGATAAAAAAGTTGTGGTACTTACGTACAATGCTATATCACTCAGCAATGAAATCTATGTCATCAGGCCCGTAGCAGCATAATGACTGGATTCAGGTATGATGATTCTAAGTGAAATAAGTCACAGAGAAAAAGTAACATCATAAGATATCACTACTACAGGGAATGTAAACTTAGCTACACAGGAACTGAATTACAAAACAGAACAGGGTCTCAAATGTAGAAAACCAACTTATGCTTCCTTAAGGGGAAAGTTGAGTTGGGGTGCTGCATAAAACCAGAGATTGAAATTAGCACAGATACCGTTCCATAAGTCAAATATGTAATAGACAAGAGCTACTCCTTGCTCAACGAAGTGGACACTACACCCCATATTAAACGCCTAAGAATATACCTGACTAGTAAGAATCTTAAAACCTATGGATTTATATGTCTCCGAAAGAGAATCAAGCGTGTGTACAGTGGCATAAACGCAGCAGTGATAGGATTGGTGAGGTTCGGTGAACACATGCAGACCCTTTGAAGTCATATTGCATGGTACCCATTCCATGGGTCTCAACTCTCCAGGTTTAAGGGATTCTTCCTTCAGCTAAAACATGCATGTGGAACCCAGAGTAGGATCCACCATGTGATAGGGAAAAGTGTTCAAATGTGTCTCAGGTTTCGTACCCTGGTACTCGGGTGCAACATTCCAGACGCTTTACTAACACTGTCCCCACTTGGAGAGTCAGTGCCTTTAACCTCCTGTTTGGCCCAGTTTGCAATTTCTGTGGAAAATAAACAGGAATAGGGAGAACCAATGAGAGACTAGCTGGAGGTGTCTGGACGGGCAAATTTAACTCTCATTTCCCACCAGGAAGAGGAATTAACCAAAGGCTCAGCGTGCCATGCCGGAACCACACTAGGGCCTGAAGCAATCCTGCAGTGTTGCGGCCAGCTCACAAGAAAGCGAGTTGAAGAAAGGAGCTCAGGGGCACTGTCATTCACAAACCTGCAGAGTTATAAATGACAGCTATCGTCCAAAAATATATTGAAGTAAGGCTGCCAAGAGGACTTGAAAGCGGGGCAGAATTGCAGGAAACCGATTTCAGGAGGTAGACTGGAATTGCATGTAAAGCATAGGAAAAGAGGCAGAACGTCCACAATGATGCACTTGGCCAAAAAGGGCATATGCGTTTTTTCCTCAGGAAAAAACGCATACGCCCTTTTTGGCCAACCAAGCAAGCTTGCAAAGGAAATCTGCCCTACAATGAAGTCTCACTGCCCCCCGGTCAAAAGGGCCATCTGAAAAAAGTGTAAAATCCAGAAAGGCAGGACAGGCCATGGAGAACTGGGAGCCTTGTTATGCTGATGGGCGGGATGTAAATTGCCAACAGCCACTCTGGAGAAGTGTACGGTGTTTCCTGAAACATCTAAAAAACAAAGCAACAGAGCCTAGGGCACTTCCCCTTATGGTCCTATAGCTTAGGGAAATTAAAATCAAAAAGACACAGCCACCCCAAAGTTTGGGACAGCTCTGTTTACATAACCTCGTTTACGGTACAAGTTCAATATCACAGAAAGCGAAAAATGGATAAAGAATTTGTGGTACTTACGTACAATGCAATATCACTCAGCAATGAAATCTATGTCA
Organism: Grampus griseus; assembly: GCF_964374135.1. Lineage (NCBI taxonomy): Eukaryota > Metazoa > Chordata > Mammalia > Artiodactyla > Delphinidae > Grampus > Grampus griseus. The sequence continues at coordinate 82,014 of NW_028132916.1, read as the reverse complement.
TCAGGCCCGTAGCAGCATAATGAGTGGATTCAGGTACGATGATTCTAAGTGAAATAAGTCACACAGAAAAAGAAACATCATAAGATATCACTACTACACGGAATGTAAACTTGGCTACACAGGAACTGAATTACAAAACAGAACAGGGTCTCAAATGTAGAAAACCAACTTATGCTTGCTTAAGGGGAAAGGTGAGTTGGGGTGCTGCATAAAACCAGAGATTGAAATTAGCACAGATACCGTTCCATAAGCCAAATATGTAATAGACAAGAGCTACTCCTTGCTCAACGAAGTGGACACTACACACAATATTAAACGCCTAAGAATATACCTGACTAGTAAGAATCTTAAAACCTATGGATTTATATGTCTCCGAAAGAGAATCAAGCGTGTGTACAGTGGCATAAACGCAGCAGTGATAGGATTGGTGAGGTTCGGTGAACACATGCAGACCCTTTGAAGTCATATTGCATGGTACCCATTCCATGGGTCTCAACTCTCCAGGTTTAAGGGATTCTTCCTTCAGCTAAAACATGCATGTGGAACCCAGAGTAGGATCCACCATGTGATAGGGAATAGTATTCAAATGTGTCTCAGGTTTCGTCCCCTGGTACTCGGGTGCAACATTCCAGAAGCTTTACTAACACTGTCCCCACTTGGAGAGTCAGTGCCTTTAACCTCCTGTTTGGCCCAGTTTGCAATTTCTGTGGAAAATGAACAGGAATAGGGAGAACCAATGAGAGACTAGCTGGAGGTGTCTGGACGGGCAAATTTAACTCTCATTTCCCACCAGGAAGAGGAATTAACCAAAGGCTCAGCATGCCATGCCGGAACCACACTAGGGCCTGAAGCAATCCTGCGGTGTTGCGGCCAGCTCACAAGAAAGCGAGTTGAAGAAAGGAGCTCAGGGGCACTGTCATTCACAAACCTGCAGAGTTATCAATGACAGCTATCGTCCAAAAATATATTGAAGTAAGGCTGCCAAGAGAACTTGAAAGCGGGGCAGAATTGCAGGAAACCGATTTCAGGAGGTAGACTGGAATTGCATGTAAAGCATAGGAAAAGAGGCAGAACGTCCACAATGATGCACTTGGCCAAAAAGGGCGTATGCGTTTTTTCCTCAGGAAAAACCGCATACGCCCTTTTTGGCCAACCAAGCAAGCTTGCAAAGGAAATCTGCCCTACAATGAAGTCTCACTGCCCCCCGGTCAAAAGGGCCATCTGAAAAAAGTGAAAAATCCAGAAAGGCAGGACAGGCCATGGAGAACTGGGAGCCTTGTTATGCTGATGGGCGGGATGTAAATTGCCAACAGCCACTCTGGAGAAGTGTATGGTGTTTCCTGAAACATCTAAAAAACAAAGCAACAGAGCCTAGGGCACTTCCACTTATGGTCCTATAGCTTAGGGAAATTAACATCAAAAAGACACAGCCACCCCAAAATTTGGGACAGCTCTGTTTACAAGAACCTCGTTTACGGTACAAGTTCAATATCACAGAAAGCGAAAAATGGATAAAGAATTTGTGGTACTTACATACAATGCAATATCACTCAGCAATGAAATCTATGTCATCAGGCTCATAGCAGCATAATGAGTGGATTCAGGTACGATGATTCTAAGTGAAATAAGTCACACAGAAAAAGAAACATCATAAGTTATCACTACTACACGGAATGTAAACTTGGCTACACAGGAACTGAATTACAAAACAGAACAGGGTCTCAAATGTAGAAAACCAACTTATGCTTCCTTAAGGGGAAAGGTGAGTTGGGGTGCTGCATAAAACCAGAGATTGAAATTAGCACAGATACCGTTCCATAAGCCAAATATATAATAGACAAGAGCTACTCCTTGCTCAACGAAGTGGACACTACACACCATATTAAACGCCTAAGAATATACCTGACTAGTAAGAATCTTAAAACCTATGGATTTATATGTCTCCGAAAGAGAATCAAGCGTTTGTACAGTGGCATAAACGCAGCAGTGATAGGATTGGTGAGGTTCGGTGAACACATGCAGACCCTTTGAAGTTATATTGCATGGTACCCATTCCATGGGTCTCAACTCTCCAGGTTTAAGGGATTCTTCCTTCAGCTAAAACATGCATGTGGAACCCAGAGTAGGATCCACCATGTGATAGGGAAAAGTGTTCAAATGTGTCTCAGGTTTCGTCCCCTGGTACTCGGGTGCAACATTCCAGACGCTTTACTAACACTGTCCCCAATTGGAGAGTCAGTGCCTTTAACCTCCTGTTTGGCCCAGTTTGCAATTTCTGTGGAAAATGAACAGGAATGGGGAGAACCAATGAGAGACTAGTTGGAGGTGTCTGGACGGGCAAATTTAACTCTCATTTCCCACCAGGAAGAGGAGTTAACCAAAGGCTCAGCGTGCCATGCCGGAACCACACTAGGGCCTGAAGCAATCCTGCGGTGTTGCGGCCAGCTCACAAGAAAGCGAGTTGAAGAAAGGAGCTCAGGGGCACTGTCATTCACAAAACTGCAGAGTTATAAATGACAGCTATCGTCCAAAAATATATTGAAGTAAGGCTGCCAAGAGGACTTGAAAGCGGGGCAGAATTACAGGAAACCGATTTCAGGAGGTAGACTGGAATTGCATGTAAAGCATAGGAACAGAGGCAGAACGTCCACAATGATGCACTTGGCCAAAACGGGCATATGCGTTTTTTCCTCAGGAAAAAAATCATACGCCCTTTTTGGCCAACCAAGCAAGCTTGCAAAGGAAATCTGCACTACAAGGAAGTCTCACTGCCCCCCAGTCAAAAGGGCCATCTGAAAAAAGTGTAAAATCCAGAAAGGCAGGACAGGCCATGGAGAACTGGGAGCCTTGTTATGCTCATGGGCGGGATGTAAATTGCCAACAGCCACTCTGGAGAAGTGTATGGTGTTTCCTGAAATATCTAAAAAACAAAGCAACAGAGCCTAGGGCACTTCCACTTATGGTCCTATAGCTAAAGGAAATTAAAATCAAAAAGACACAGCCACCCCAAAGTTTGGGACGGCTCTGTTTACAAGAACCTCGTTTACGGTACAAATTCAATATCACAGAAAGTGAAAAATGGATAAAGAAGTTTTGGTACTTACATACAATGCAATATCACTCAGCAATGAAATCTATGTCATCAGGCCCGTAGCAGCATAATGAGTGGATTCAGGTACGATGATTCTAAGTGAAATAAGTCACACAGAAAAAGAAACATCAAAAGATATCACTACTACACGGAATGTAAACTTGGCTACACAGGAACTGAATTACAAAACAGAACAGGGTCTCAAATGTAGAAAACCAACTTATGCTTGCTTAAGGGGAAAGGTGACTTGGGGTGCTGCATAAAATCTGAGATTGAAATTAGCACAGATACCGTTCCATAAGCCAAATATGTAATAGACATGAGCTACTCCTTGCTCAACAAAGTGGATTCAACGCCCCATATTAAACGCCTAAGAATATACCTGACAAGTAAGAATCTTAAAACCTATGGATTTATATGTCTCCGAAAGAGAATCAAGCGTGTGTACAGTGGCATAAACGCAGCAGTGATAGGACTGGTGAGGTTCGGTGAGCAAATGCAGACCCTTTGAAGTAATATTGCATGGTACCCATTCCATGGGTCTCAACTCTCCAGGTTTAAGGGATTCTTCCTTCAGCTAAAACATGCATGTGGAACCCAGAGTATGATCCACCGTGTGCTCGGGAAATGTGTTCAAATGTGTCTCAGGTTTCGTCTCCTGGTACTCGGGTGCAACATTCCAGAAGCTTTACTAACACTCTCCCCACTTGGAGAGTCAGTGCCTTTAACCTCCTGTTTGGCCCAGTTTGCAATTTCTGCGGAAAATGAACTGGAATAGGGAGAACCAATGAGAGACTAGCTGGAGGTGTCTGGACGGGCAAATTTAACTCTCATTTCCCACCAGGAAGAGGAATTAACCAAAGGCACAGCGTGCCGTGCCGGAACGACACTAGGGCCTGAAGCAATCCTGCGGTGTTGCGGCCAGCTCACAAGAAAGTGAGTTGAAGAAAGGTGCTCAGGGGCACTGTCATTCACAGACCTGCAGAGTTATAAATGACAGCTATCGTCCAAAAATATATTGAAGTAAGGCTGCCAAGAGGACTTGAAAGCGGGGCAGAATTGCAGGAAACCGATTTCAGGAGGTAGACTGGAATTGCATGTAAAGCATAGGAAAAGAGGCAGAACGTCCACAATGATGCACTTGGCCAAAAAGGGCGTATGCGTTTTTTCCTGAATATATTCAGGAAAAAACGAAATACGCCCTTTTTGGCCAACCAAGCAAGCTTGCAAAGGAAATCTGCACTACAATGAAGTCTCACTGCCCCCCGGTCAAAAGGGCCATCTGAAAAAAGTGTAAAATCCAGAAAGGAATTACAGGCCATGGAGAACTGGGAGCCTTGTTATGCTGATGGGCGGGATGTAAATTGCCAACAGCCACTCTGGAGAAGTGTATGGTGTTTCCTGAAACATCTAAAAAACAAAGCAACAGAGCCTAGGGCACTTCCACTTATGGTCCTATAGCTTAGGGAAATTAAAATCAAAAAGACACAGCCACCCCAAAGTTTGGGACGGCTCTGTTTACAAGAACCTCGTTTACGGTACAAGTTCAATATCACAGAAAGCGAAAAATGGATAAAAAAGTTGTGGTACTTACGTACAATGCTATATCACTCAGCAATGAAATCTATGTCATCAGGCCCGTAGCAGCATAATGACTGGATTCAGGTATGATGATTCTAAGTGAAATAAGTCACAGAGAAAAAGTAACATCATAAGATATCACTACTACAGGGAATGTAAACTTAGCTACACAGGAACTGAATTACAAAACAGAACAGGGTCTCAAATGTAGAAAACCAACTTATGCTTCCTTAAGGGGAAAGTTGAGTTGGGGTGCTGCATAAAACCAGAGATTGAAATTAGCACAGATACCGTTCCATAAGCCAAATATATAATAGAAAAGAGTTACTGCTTGCTCAACGAAGTGGACTCAACACCCCATATTAAACGCCTAAGAGTATACCTGACTAGTAAGTATCTTAAAACCTATGGATTTATATGTCTCCGAAAGAGAATCAAGCGTGTGTACAGCGGCATAAACGCTGCAGTGATAGGATTGGTGAGGTTCGGTGAGCAAATGCAGACCCTTTGAAGTCATATTGCATGGTACCCATTCCATGGGTCTCAACTCTCCAGGTTTAAGGGATTCTTCCTTCAGCTAAAACATGCATGTGGAACCCAGAGTATGAACCACCGTGACATTGGGAAACGTGTTCAAAGGTGTCTCAATTTTCGACCCCTGGTACTCGGGTGCAACATTCCAGATGCTTTACTAACACTCTGCCCACTTGGAAAGTCAATGCCTTAACCTCCTCTTTGGCCCAGTTTGCAATTTCTGCAGAAAATGAACAGGAACAGGGAGAACCTATGAGAGACTAGCTGGAGGTGTCTGGACGGGCAAATTTAACTCGCATTTCCCACCAGGAAGAGGAATTAACCAAAGGCTCAGTGTGCCATGCCGGAACCACACTAGGGCCTGAAGCAATGCTGTGGTGTTGCGGCCAGCTCACAAGAAAGCGAGTTGAAGAAAGGAGCTCAGGGGCACTGTCATTCACAAACCTGCAGAGTTATAAATGACAGCTATCGTCCAAAAATATATTGAAGTAAGGCTGCCAAGAGGACTTGAAAGCGGGGCAGAATTGCAGGAAACCGATTTCAGGAGGTAGACTGGAATTGCATGTAAAGCATAGGAAAAGAGGCAGAACGTCCACAATGATGCACTTGGCCCAAAAGGGCATATGCGTTTTTTCCTCAGGAAAAAACGCATACGCCCTTTTTGGCCAACCAAGCAAGCTTGCAAAGGAAATCTGCACTACAATGAAGTCTCACTGCCCCCCGGTCAAAAGGGCCATCTGAAAAAAGTGTAAAATCCAGAAAGGCAGGACAGGCCATGGAGAACTGGGAGCCTTGTTATGCTGATGGGCGGGATGTAAATTGCCAACAGCCACTCTGGAGAAGTGTATGGTGTTTCCTGAAACATCTAAAAAACAAAGCAACAGAGCCTAGGGCACTTCCACTTATGGTCCTATAGCTTAGGGAAATTAAAATCAAAAAGAAACAGCCATCCCAAAGTTTGGGACGGCTCTGTTTACAAGAACTTCGTTTACGGTACAAGTTCAATATCACAGAAAGAGAAAAATGGATAAAGATGTTGTGGTACTTACGTACAATGCAATATCACTCAGCAATGAAATCTATGTCATCAGGCCCGTAGCAGCATAATGAGTGGATTCAGGTACGATGATTCTAAGTGATATAAGTCACACAGAAAAAGAAACATCATAAGATATCACTACTACACGGAATGTAAACTTGGCTACACAGGAACTGAATTACAAAACAGAACAGGGTCTCAAATGGAGAAAACCAACATATGCTTGCTTAAGGGGAAAGGTGAGTTGGGGTGCTGCATAAAACCAGAGATTGAAATTAGCACAGATACCGTTCCATAAGCCAAATATGTAATAGATATGAGCTACTCCTTGCTCAACGAAGTGGACTCAACGCCCCATATTAAACGCCTAAGAATAAACCTGACAAGTAAGAATCTTAAAACGTATGGATTTATATGTCTCCGAAACAGAATCAAACGTGTGTACAGCGGCATAAATGCAGCAGTGATAGGATTGGTGAGGTTCGGTGAGCAAATGCAGACCCTTTGAAGTCATATTGCATGGTACCCATTCCATGGGTCTCAACTCTCCAGGTTTAAGGGATTCTTCCTTCAGCTAAAACCTGCATGTTTAACCCAGAGTATGATCCACCGTGTGATGAGGAATCGTGTTCAAATGTGTCAGTTGTCGTCCCCAGGTACTCGGGTACAACATTCCAGACGCTTTACTAACACTCTCCCCACTTGGAGAGTCAGTGCCTTTAACCTCCTGTTTGGCCCAGTTTGCAATTTCTTCGTAAGGTGAACAGGAATAGGGAGAACAAATGAGAGACTAGCTGGAGGTGTCTGGACGAGCAAATTTAACTCTCATTTCCCACCAGGAAGACGAATTAACCAAAGGCTCAGCGTGCCATGCCTGAACGACACTAGGGCCTGAAGCAATCCTGCGGTGTTGTGGCCAGCTCACAAGAAAGCGAGATGAAGAAAGGAGTTCAGGGGCACTGTCATTCACAGACCTGCAGAGTTATAAATGACAGCTATCGTCCAAAAATATATTGAAGTAAGGCTGCCAAGAGGACTTGAAAGGGGGGCAGAATTGCAGGAAACCGATTTCAGGAGGTAGACTGGAATTGCATGTAAAGCATAGGAAAAGAGGCAGAACGTCCACAATGATGCACTTGGCCAAAAAGGGCGTATGCGTTTTTTCCTGAATATATTCAGGAAAAAACGAAATACGCCCTTTTTGGCCAACCAAGCAAGCTTGCAAAGGAAATCTGCACTACAATGAAGTCTCACTGCCCCCCGGTCAAAAGGGCCATCTGAAAAAAGTGTAAAATCCAGAAAGGAATTACAGGCCATGGAGAACTGGGAGCCTTGTTATGCTGATGGGCGGGATGTAAATTGCCAACAGCCACTCTGGAGAAGTGTATGGTGTTTCCTGAAACATCTAAAAAACAAAGCAACAGAGCCTAGGGCACTTCCACTTATGGTCCTATAGCTTAGGGAAATTAAAATCAAAAAGACACAGCCACCCCAAAGTTTGGGACGGCTCTGTTTACAAGAACCTCGTTTACGGTACAAGTTCAATATCACAGAAAGCGAAAAATGGATAAAAAAGTTGTGGTACTTACGTACAATGCTATATCACTCAGCAATGAAATCTATGTCATCAGGCCCGTAGCAGCATAATGACTGGATTCAGGTATGATGATTCTAAGTGAAATAAGTCACAGAGAAAAAGTAACATCATAAGATATCACTACTACAGGGAATGTAAACTTAGCTACACAGGAACTGAATTACAAAACAGAACAGGGTCTCAAATGTAGAAAACCAACTTATGCTTCCTTAAGGGGAAAGTTGAGTTGGGGTGCTGCATAAAACCAGAGATTGAAATTAGCACAGATACCGTTCCATAAGCCAAATATATAATAGAAAAGAGTTACTGCTTGCTCAACGAAGTGGACTCAACACCCCATATTAAACGCCTAAGAGTATACCTGACTAGTAAGTATCTTAAAACCTATGGATTTATATGTCTCCGAAAGAGAATCAAGCATGTGTACAGCGGCATAAACGCTGCAGTGATAGGATTGGTGAGGTTCGGTGAGCAAATGCAGACCCTTTGAAGTCATATTGCATGGTACCCATTCCATGGGTCTCAACTCTCCAGGTTTAAGGGATTCTTCCTTCAGCTAAAACATGCATGTGGAACCCAGAGTATGAACCACCGTGACATTGGGAAACGTGTTCAAAGGTGTCTCAATTTTCGACCCCTGGTACTCGGGTGCAACATTCCAGATGCTTTACTAACACTCTGCCCACTTGGAAAGTCAATGCCTTAACCTCCTCTTTGGCCCAGTTTGCAATTTCTGCAGAAAATGAACAGGAACAGGGAGAACCTATGAGAGACTAGCTGGAGGTGTCTGGACGGGCAAATTTAACTCGCATTTCCCACCAGGAAGAGGAATTAACCAAAGGCTCAGTGTGCCATGCCGGAACCACACTAGGGCCTGAAGCAATGCTGTGGTGTTGCGGCCAGCTCACAAGAAAGCGAGTTGAAGAAAGGAGCTCAGGGGCACTGTCATTCACAAACCTGCAGAGTTATAAATGACAGCTATCGTCCAAAAATATATTGAAGTAAGGCTGCCAAGAGGACTTGAAAGCGGGGCAGAATTGCAGGAAACCGATTTCAGGAGGTAGACTGGAATTGCATGTAAAGCATAGGAAAAGAGGCAGAACGTCCACAATGATGCACTTGGCCCAAAAGGGCATATGCGTTTTTTCCTCAGGAAAAAACGCATACGCCCTTTTTGGCCAACCAAGCAAGCTTGCAAAGGAAATCTGCACTACAATGAAGTCTCACTGCCCCCCGGTCAAAAGGGCCATCTGAAAAAAGTGTAAAATCCAGAAAGGCAGGACAGGCCATGGAGAACTGGGAGCCTTGTTATGCTCATGGGCGGGATGTAAATTGCCAACAGCCACTCTGGAGAAGTGTATGGTGTTTCCTGAAACATCTAAAAAACAAAGCAACAGAGCCTAGGGCACTTCCACTTATGGTCCTATAGCTTAGGGAAATTAAAATCAAAAAGAAACAGCCATCCCAAAGTTTGGGACGGCTCTGTTTACAAGAACTTCGTTTACGGTACAAGTTCAATATCACAGAAAGAGAAAAATGGATAAAGATGTTGTGGTACTTACGTACAATGCAATATCACTCAGCAATGAAATCTATGTCATCAGGCCCGTAGCAGCATAATGAGTGGATTCAGGTACGATGATTCTAAGTGATATAAGTCACACAGAAAAAGAAACATCATAAGATATCACTACTACACGGAATGTAAACTTGGCTACACAGGAACTGAATTACAAAACAGAACAGGGTCTCAAATGGAGAAAACCAACATATGCTTGCTTAAGGGGAAAGGTGAGTTGGGGTGCTGCATAAAACCAGAGATTGAAATTAGCACAGATACCGTTCCATAAGCCAAATATGTAATAGATATGAGCTACTCCTTGCTCAACGAAGTGGACTCAACGCCCCATATTAAACGCCTAAGAATAAACCTGACAAGTAAGAATCTTAAAACGTATGGATTTATATGTCTCCGAAACAGAATCAAACGTGTGTACAGCGGCATAAATGCAGCAGTGATAGGATTGGTGAGGTTCGGTGAGCAAATGCAGACCCTTTGAAGTCATATTGCATGGTACCCATTCCATGGGTCTCAACTCTCCAGGTTTAAGGGATTCTTCCTTCAGCTAAAACATGCAGGTGGAACCCAGAGTATGATACACCGTGTGATTGGGAAACGTGTTCAAAGGTGTCTCAGTTTTCGTCCCCTGGTACTCGGGTGCAACATTCCAGACGCTTTACTAACACTCTCTCCACTTGCAGAGTCAGTGCCTTTAACCTCCTGTTTGGCCCAGTTTGCAATTTCTGCGGAAAATGAACAGGAATAGGGAGAACCAATGAGAGACTAGCTGGAGGTGTCTGGACGGGCAAATTTAACTCTCATTTCCCACCAGGAAGAGGAATTAACCAAAGGCTCAGCGTGCCGTGCCGGAACCACACTAGGGCCTGAAGCAATCCTGCGGTGTTGCGGCCAGCTCACAAGAAAGCGAGTTGAAGAAAGGAGCTCAGGGGCACTGTCATTCACAAACCTGCAGAGTTATAAATGACAGCTATCGTCCAAAAATATATTGAAGTAAGGCTGCCAAGAGGACTTGAAAGCGGGGCAGAATTGCAGGAAACCGATTTCAGGAGGTAGACTGGAATTGCATGTAAAGCATAGCAAAAGAGGCAGAACGTCCACAATGATGCACTTGGCCAAAAAGGGCGTATGCGTTTTTTCCTGAATATATTCAGGAAAAAACGCATACGCACTTTTTGGCCAACCAAGCAAGCTTGCAAAGGAAATCTGCACTACAATGAAGTCTCACTGCCCCCCGGTCAAAAGGGCCATCTGAAAAAAGTGTAAAATCCAGAAAGGCAGGACAGGCCATGGAGAACTGGGAGTCTTGTTATGCTCATGGGCGGGATGTAAATTGCCAACAGCAACTCTGGAGATGTGTATGGTGTTTCCTGAAACATCTAAAAAACAACGCAACAGAGCCTAGGGCACTTCCACTTATGGTCCTATAGCTTAGGGAAATTAAAATCAAAAAGACACAGCCACCCCAAAGTTTGGGATGGCTCTGTTTACAAGAACCTCATTTACGGTACAAGTTCAATATCGCAGAAAGCGAAAAATGGATAAAGAAGTTGTGGTACTTACGTACAATGCAATATCACTCAGCAATGAAATCTATGTCATCAGGCCCGTAGCAGCATAACGAGTGGATTCAGGTACGATGATTCTAAGTGAAATAAGTCACAGAGAAAAAGAAACATCATAAGATATCACTACTACACGGAATGTAAACTTGGCTACACAGGAACTGAATTACAAAACAGAACAGGGTCTCAAATGTAGAAAACCAACTTATGCTTCCTTAAGGGGAAAGGTGAGTTGGGGTGCTGCATAAAACCAGAGATTGAAATTAGCACAGATACCGTTCCATAAGCCAAATATGTAATAGACAAGAGCTACTCCTTGCTCAACGAAGTGGACTCAACACCCCATATTAAACGCCTAAGAATATACCTGACTAGTAAGAATCTTAAAACCTATGGATTTATATGTCTCCGAAAGAGAATCAAGCATGTGTACAGCGGCATAAACGCAGCAGTGATAGGGTTGGTGAGGTTCGGTGAGCAAATGCAGACCCTTTGAAGTCATATTGCATGGTACCCATTCCATGGGTCTCAACTCTCCAGGTTTAAGGGATTCTTCCTTCAGCTAAAACCTGCATGTTTAACCCAGAGTATGATCCACCGTGTGATGAGGAATCGTGTTCAAATGTGTCAGTTGTCGTCCCCAGGTACTCGGGTACAACATTCCAGACGCTTTACTAACACTCTCCCCACTTGGAGAGTCAGTGCCTTTAACCTCCTGTTTGGCCCAGTTTGCAATTTCTTCGTAAGGTGAACAGGAATAGGGAGAACAAATGAGAGACTAGCTGGAGGTGTCTGGACGAGCAAATTTAACTCTCATTTCCCACCAGGAAGACGAATTAACCAAAGGCTCAGCGTGCCATGCCTGAACGACACTAGGGCCTGAAGCAATCCTGCGGTGTTGTGGCCAGCTCACAAGAAAGCGAGATGAAGAAAGGAGTTCAGGGGCACTGTCATTCACAGACCTGCAGAGTTATAAATGACAGCTATCGTCCAAAAATATATTGAAGTAAGGCTGCCAAGAGGACTTGAAAGGGGGGCAGAATTGCAGGAAACCGATTTCAGGAGGTAGACTGGAATTGCATGTAAAGCATAGGAAAAGAGGCAGAACGTCCACAATGATGCACTTGGCCAAAAAGGGCGTATGCGTTTTTTCCTGAATATATTCAGGAAAAAACGCATACGCCCTTTTTGGCCAACCAAGCAAGCTTGCAAAGGAAATCTGCACTACAATGAAGTCTCACTGCCCCCCGGTCAAAAGGGCCATCTGAAAAAAGTGTAAAATCCAGAAAGGCAGGACAGGCCATGGAGAACTGGGAGCCTTGTTATGCTCATGGGCGGGATGTAAATTGCCAACAGCCACTCTGGAGAAGTGTATGGTGTTTCCTGAAACATCTAAAAAACAAACCAACAGAGCCTAGGGCACTTCCACTTATGGTCCTATAGCTTAGGGAAATTAAAATCAAAAAGACACAGCCACCCCAAAGTTTCAGATGGCTCTGTTTACAAGAACTTTGTTTACGGTACAAGTTCAATATCACAGAAAGTGAAAAATGGATAAAGAAGTTGTGGTACTTACGTACAATGCAATATCACTCAGCAATGAAATCTATGTCATCAGGCCCATAGCAGCATAATGAGTGGATTCAGGTACGATGATTCTAAGCGAAATAAGTCACACAGAAAAAGAAACATCATAAGATATCACTACTACACGGAATGTAAACTTGGCTACACAGGAACTGAATTACAAAACAGAACAGGGTCTCAAATTTAGAAAACAACTTATGCTTGCTTAAGGGGAAAGGTGAGTTGGGGTGCTGCATAAAACCAGAGATTGAAATTAGCACAGATACCGTTCCATAAGCCAAATATGTAATAGACATGAGCTACTCCTTGCTCAACAAAGTGGACTCAACGCCCCATATTAAACGCCTAAGAATATACCTGACAAGTAAGAATGTTAAAACCTATGGATTTATATGTCTCCGAAGGAGAATCAAGTGTGTGTACAGCGGAATAAACGCAGCAGTGATAGGATTGGTGAGGTTCGGTGAGCAAATGCAGACACTTTGAAGTCATATTGCATGGTACCCATTCCATGGGTCTCAACTCTCCAGGTTTAAGGGATTCTTCCTTCAGCTAAAACATGCATGTGGAACCCAGAGTATGATACACCGTGTGATCGAGAAACGTGTTCAAATGTGTCTCAGGTTTCGTCCCCTGGTACTCGGGTGCAACATTCCAGACGCTTTACTAACACTCTCCCCACTTGGAGAGTCAGTGCCTTTAACCTCCTGTTTGGCCCAGTTTGCAATTTCTGCGGAAAATGAACAGGAATAGGGAGAACCAATGAGAGACTACCTGGAGGTGTCTGGACGGGCAAATTTAACTCTCATTTCCCACCAGGAAGAGGAATTAACCAAAGGCTCAGCGTGCCGTGCCGGAACCACACTAGGGCCTGAAGCAATCCTGCGGTGTTGCGGCCAGCTCACAAGAAAGCGAGTTGAAGAAAGGAGTTCAGGGGCACTGTCATTCACAGACCTGCAGAGTTATAAATGACAGCTATCGTCCAAAAATATATTGAAGTAAGGCTGCCAAGAGGACTTGAAAGGGGGGCAGAATTGCAGGAAACCGATTTCAGGAGGTAGACTGGAATTGCATGTAAAGCATAGGAAAAGAGGCAGAACGTCCACAATGATGCACTTGGCCAAAAAGGGCGTATGCGTTTTTTCCTGAATATATTCAGGAAAAAACGCATACGCACTTTTTGGCCAACCAAGCAAGCTTGCAAAGGAAATCTGCACTACAATGAAGTCTCACTGCCCCCCGGTCAAAAGGGCCATCTGAAAAAAGTGTAAAATCCAGAAAGGCAGGACAGGCCATGGAGAAGTGGGAGCGTTGTTATGCTGATGGGCGGGATGTAAATTGCCAACAGCCACTCTGGAGAAGTGTATGGTGTTTCCTGAAACATCTAAAAAACAAAGCAACAGAGCCTAGCGCACTTCCACTTATGGTCCTATAGCTTAGGGAAATTAAAATCAAAAAGACACAGCCACCCCAATGTTTGGGATTGCTCTGTTTACAAGAACTTTGTTTACGGTACAAGTTCAATATCACACAAAGTGAAAAATGGATAAAGAAGTTGTGGTACTTACGTACAATGCAATATCACTCAGCAAAGAAATCTATGTCATCAGGCCCATAGCAGCATAATGAGTGGATTCAGGTACGATGATTCTAAGTGAAATAAGTCACACAGAAAAAGAAACATCATAAGATATCACTACTACACGGAATGTAAACTTGGCTACACAGGAACTGAATTACAAAACAGAACAGGGTCTCAAATGGAGAAAACCAACTTATGCTTGCTTAAGGGGAAAGGTGAGTTGGGGTGCTGCATAAAACCAGAGATTGAAATTAGCACAGATACCGTTCCATAAGCCAAATATGTAATAGACAAGAGCTACTCCTTGCTCAACGAAGTGGACTCAACGCCCCATATTAAACGCCTAAGAATATAGCTGACTAGTAAGAATGTTAAAACCTATGCATTTATATGTCTCCGAAAGAGAATCAAGCGTGTGTACAGAGGCATAAACGCAGCAGTGATAGGATTGGTGAGGTTCGGTGAGCAAATGCAGACCCTTTGAAGTCATATTGCATGGTACCCATTCCATGGGTCTCAACTCTCCAGGTTTAAGGCATTCTTCCTTCAGCTAAAACATGCATGTGGAACCCAGAGTATGATACACCGTGTGATCGAGAAACGTGTTCAAATGTGTCTCAATTTCGTCCCCTGGTACTCGGGTGCAACATTCCAGACACTTTACTAACACTCTCCCCACTTGGAGAGTCATTGCCTTTAACCTCCTGTTTGGCCCAGTTTGCAATTTCTGCGGAAAATGAACAGGAATAGGGAGAAACAATGAGAGACTAGCTGGAGGTGTCTGGACAGGCAAATTTAACTCTCATTTCCCACCAGGAAGAGGAATTAACCAAAGGCTCAGTGTGCCGTGCCGGAACCACACTAGGGCCTGAAGCAATCCTGCGGTGTTGCGGCCAGCTCACAAGAAAGCGAGTTGAAGAAAGGAGTTCAGGGGCACTGTCATTCACAGACCTGCAGAGTTATAAATGACAGCTATCGTCCAAAAATATATTGAAGTAAGGCTGCCAAGAGGACTTGAAAGCGGCGCAGAATTGCAGGAAACCAATTTCAGGAGGTAGACTGGAATTGCATGTAAAGCATAGGAAAAGAGGCAGAACGTCCACAATGATGCACTTGGCCAAAAAGGGCGTATGCGTTTTTTCCTGAATATATTCAGGAAAAAACGCATACGCCCTTTTTGGCCAACCAAGCAAGCTTGCAAAGGAAATCTGCACTACAATGAAGTCTCACTGCCCCCCGGTCAAAAGGGCCATCTGAAAAAAGTGTAAAATCCAGAAAGGCAAGACAGGCCATGGAGAACTGGGAGCCTTGTTATGCTGATGGGTGGGATGTAAATTGCCAACAGCCACTCTGGAGAAGTGTATGGTGTTTCCTGAAACATCTAAAAAACAAAGCAACAGAGCCTAGGGCACTTCCACTTATGGTCCTATAGCTTAGGGAAATTAAAATCAAAAAGACACAGCCACCCCAAAGTTTGGGACGGCTCTGTTTACAAGAACCTCGTTTACGGTACAAATTCAATATCACAGAAAGCGAAAAATGGATAAAGAAGTTGTGGTACTTACGTACAATGCAATATCACTCAGCAATGAAATCTATGTCATCAGGCTCATAGCAACATAATGAGTGGATTCAGGTATGATGATTCTAAGTGAAATAAGTCACACAGAAAAAGAAACATCATAAGATATCACTACTACACGGAATGTAAACTTGGCTACACAGGAACTGAATTACAAAACAGAACAGGGTCTCAAATGTAGAAAACCAACTTATGCTTGCTTAAGGGGAAAGGTGAGTTGGGGTGCTGCATAAAACCAGAGATTGAAATTAGCACAGATACCGTTCCATAAGCCAAATATGTAATAGACAAGAGCTACTCCTTGCTCAACGAAGTGGACACTACACACCATATTAAACGCCTAAGAATATACCTGACTAGTAAGAATCTTAAAACCTATGGATTTATATGTCTCCGAAAGAGAATCAAGCGTGTGTACTGTGGCATAAACGCAGCAGTGATAGGATTGGTGAGGTTCGGTGAACACATGCAGACCCTTTGAAGTCATATTGCATGGTACCCATTCCATGGGTCTCAACTCTCCAGGTTTAAGGGATTCTTCCTTCAGCTAAAACATGCATGTGGAACCCAGAGTAGGATCCACCATGTGATAGGGAATAGTATTCAAATGTGTCTCAGGTTTCGTCCCCTGGTACTCGGGTGCAACATTCCAGAAGCTTTACTAACACTGTCCCCACTTGGAGAGTCAGTGCCTTTAACCTCCTGTTTGGCCCAGTTTGCAATTTCTGTGGAAAATGAACAGGAATAGGGAGAACCAATGAGAGACTAGCTGGAGGTGTCTGGACGGGCAAATTTAACTCTCATTTCCCACCAGGAAGAGGAATTAACCAAAGGCTCAGCATGCCATGCCGGAACCACACTAGGGCCTGAAGCAATCCTGCGGTGTTGCGGCCAGCTCACAAGAAAGCGAGTTGAAGAAAGGAGCTCAGGGGCACTGTCATTCACAAACCTGCAGAGTTATCAATGACAGCTATCGTCCAAAAATATATTGAAGTAAGGCTGCCAAGAGAACTTGAAAGCGGGGCAGAATTGCAGGAAACCGATTTCAGGAGGTAGACTGGAATTGCATGTAAAGCATAGGAAAAGAGGCAGAACGTCCACAATGATGCACTTGGCCAAAAAGGGCGTATGCGTTTTTTCCTCAGGAAAAACCGCATACGCCCTTTTTGGCCAACCAAGCAAGCTTGCAAAGGAAATCTGCCCTACAATGAAGTCTCACTGCCCCCCGGTCAAAAGGGCCATCTGAAAAAAGTGAAAAATCCAGAAAGGCAGGACAGGCCATGGAGAACTGGGAGCCTTGTTATGCTGATGGGCGGGATGTAAATTGCCAACAGCCACTCTGGAGAAGTGTATGGTGTTTCCTGAAACATCTAAAAAACAAAGCAACAGAGCCTAGGGCACTTCCACTTATGGTCCTATAGCTTAGGGAAATTAACATCAAAAAGACACAGCCACCCCAAAATTTGGGACAGCTCTGTTTACAAGAACCTCGTTTACGGTACAAGTTCAATATCACAGAAAGCGAAAAATGGATAAAGAATTTGTGGTACTTACATACAATGCAATATCACTCAGCAATGAAATCTATGTCATCAGGCTCATAGCAGCATAATGAGTGGATTCAGGTACGATGATTCTAAGTGAAATAAGTCACACAGAAAAAGAAACATCATAAGATATCACTACTACACGGAATGTAAACTTGGCTACACAGGAACTGAATTACAAAACAGAACAGGGTCTCAAATGTAGAAAACCAACTTATGCTTCCTTAAGGGGAAAGGTGAGTTGGGGTGCTGCATAAAACCAGAGATTGAAATTAGCACAGATACCGTTCCATAAGCCAAATATATAATAGACAAGAGCTACTCCTTGCTCAACGAAGTGGACACTACACACCATATTAAACGCCTAAGAATATACCTGACTAGTAAGAATCTTAAAACCTATGGATTTATATGTCTCCGAAAGAGAATCAAGCGTTTGTACAGTGGCATAAACGCAGCAGTGATAGGATTGGTGAGGTTCGGTGAACACATGCAGACCCTTTGAAGTTATATTGCATGGTACCCATTCCATGGGTCTCAACTCTCCAGGTTTAAGGGATTCTTCCTTCAGCTAAAACATGCATGTGGAACCCAGAGTAGGATCCACCATGTGATAGGGAAAAGTGTTCAAATGTGTCTCAGGTTTCGTCCCCTGGTACTCGGGTGCAACATTCCAGACGCTTTACTAACACTGTCCCCAATTGGAGAGTCAGTGCCTTTAACCTCCTGTTTGGCCCAGTTTGCAATTTCTGTGGAAAATGAACAGGAATGGGGAGAACCAATGAGAGACTAGTTGGAGGTGTCTGGACGGGCAAATTTAACTCTCATTTCCCACCAGGAAGAGGAGTTAACCAAAGGCTCAGCGTGCCATGCCGGAACCACACTAGGGCATGAAGCAATCCTGCGGTGTTGCGGCCAGCTCACAAGAAAGCGAGTTGAGGAAAGGAGCTCATGGGCACTGTCATTCACAAAACTGCAGAGTTATAAATGACAGCTATCGTCCAAAAATATATTGAAGTAAGGCTGCCAAGAGGACTTGAAAGCGGGGCAGAATTACAGGAAACCGATTTCAGGAGGTAGACTGGAATTGCATGTAAAGCATAGGAACAGAGGCAGAACGTCCACAATGATGCACTTGGCCAAAACGGGCATATGCGTTTTTTCCTCAGGAAAAAAATCATACGCCCTTTTTGGCCAACCAAGCAAGCTTGCAAAGGAAATCTGCACTACAATGAAGTCTCACTGCCCCCCAGTCAAAAGGGCCATCTGAAAAAAGTGTAAAATCCAGAAAGGCAGGACAGGCCATGGAGAACTGGGAGCCTTGTTATGCTCATGGGCGGGATGTAAATTGCCAACAGCCACTCTGGAGAAGTGTATGGTGTTTCCTGAAATATCTAAAAAACAAAGCAACAGAGCCTAGGGCACTTCCACTTATGGTCCTATAGCTAAAGGAAATTAAAATCAAAAAGACACAGCCACCCCAAAGTTTGGGACGGCTCTGTTTACAAGAACCTCGTTTACGGTACAAATTCAATATCACAGAAAGTGAAAAATGGATAAAGAAGTTTTGGTACTTACATACAATGCAATATCACTCAGCAATGAAATCTATGTCATCAGGCCCGTAGCAGCATAATGAGTGGATTCAGGTACGATGATTCTAAGTGAAATAAGTCACACAGAAAAAGAAACATCAAAAGATATCACTACTACACGGAATGTAAACTTGGCTACACAGGAACTGAATTACAAAACAGAACAGGGTCTCAAATGTAGAAAACCAACTTATGCTTGCTTAAGGGGAAAGGTGACTTGGGGTGCTGCATAAAATCAGAGATTGAAATTAGCACAGATACCGTTCCATAAGCCAAATATATAATAGACATGAGCTACTCCTTGCTCAACAAAGTGGATTCAACGCCCCATATTAAACGCCTAAGAATATACCTGACAAGTAAGAATCTTAAAACCTATGGATTTATATGTCTCCGAAAGAGAATCAAGCGTGTGTACAGTGGCATAAACGCAGCAGTGATAGGATTGGTGAGGTTCAGTGAGCAAATGCAGACCCTTTGAAGTAATATTACATGGTACAATTCCATGGGTCTCAACTCTCCAGGTTTAAGGGATTCTTCCTTCAGCTAAAACATGCATGTGGAACCCAGAGTATGATCCACCGTGTGCTCGGGAAATGTGTTCAAATGTGTCTCAGGTTTCGTCTCCTGGTACTCAGGTGCAACATTCCAGAAGCTTTACTAACACTCTCCCCACTTGGAGAGGCAGTGCCTTTAACCTCCTGTTTGGCCCAGTTTGCAATTTCTGCGGAAAATGAACTGGAATAGGGAGAACCAATGAGAGACTAGCTGGAGGTGTCTGGACGGGCAAATTTAACTCTCATTTCCCACCAGGAAGAGGAATTAACCAAAGGCTCAGCGTGCCGTGCCGGAACGACACTAGGGCCTGAAGCAATCCTGCGGTGTTGCGGCCAGCTCACAAGAAAGTGAGTTGAAGAAAGGTGCTCAGGGGCACTGTCATTCACAGACCTGCAGAGTTATAAATGACAGCTATCGTCCAAAAATATATTGAAGTAAGGCTGCCAAGAGGACTTGAAAGCGGGGCAGAATTGCAGGAAACCGATTTCAGGAGGTAGACTGGAATTGCATGTAAAGCATAGGAAAAGAGGCAGAACGTCCACAATGATGCACTTGGCCAAAAAGGGCGTATGCGTTTTTTCCTGAATATATTCAGGAAAAAACGAAATACGCCCTTTTTGGCCAACCAAGCAAGCTTGCAAAGGAAATCTGCACTACAATGAAGTCTCACTGCCCCCCGGTCAAAAGGGCCATCTGAAAAAAGTGTAAAATCCAGAAAGGAATTACAGGCCATGGAGAACTGGGAGCCTTGTTATGCTGATGGGCGGGATGTAAATTGCCAACAGCCACTCTGGAGAAGTGTATGGTGTTTCCTGAAACATCTAAAAAACAAAGCAACAGAGCCTAGGGCACTTCCACTTATGGTCCTATAGCTTAGGGAAATTAAAATCAAAAAGACACAGCCACCCCAAAGTTTGGGACGGCTCTGTTTACAAGAACCTCGTTTATGGTACAAGTTCAATATCACAGAAAGCGAAAAATGGATAAAAAAGTTGTGGTACTTACGTACAATGCTATATCACTCAGCAATGAAATCTATGTCATCAGGCCCGTAGCAGCATAATGACTGAATTCAGGTATGATGATTCTAAGTGAAATAAGTCACAGAGAAAAAGTAACATCATAAGATATCACTACTACAGGGAATGTAAACTTAGCTACACAGGAACTGAATTACAAAACAGAACAGGGTCTCAAATGTAGAAAACCAACTTATGCTTCCTTAAGGGGAAAGTTGAGTTGGGGTGCTGCATAAAACCAGAGATTGAAATTAGCACAGATACCGTTCCATAAGCCAAATATACAATAGAAAAGAGTTACTGCTTGCTCAACGAAGTGGACTCAACACCCCATATTAAACGCCTAAGAGTATACCTGACTAGTAAGAATCTTAAAACCTATGGATTTATATGTCTCCGAAAGAGAATCAAGCGTGTGTACAGCGGCATAAACGCTGCAGTGATAGGATTGGTGAGGTTCGGTGAGCAAATGCAGACCCTTTGAAGTCATATTGCATGGTACCCATTCCATGGGTCTCAACTCTCCAGGTTTAAGGGATTCTTCCTTCAGCTAAAACATGCATGTGGAACCCAGAGTATGAACCACCGTGAGATTGGGAAACGTGTTCAAAGGTGTCTCAATTTTCGACCCCTGGTACTCGGGTGCAACATTCCAGATGCTTTACTAACACTCTGCCCACTTGGAAAGTCAATGCCTTAATCTCCTCTTTGGCCCAGTTTGCAATTTCTGCAGAAAATGAACAGGAACAGCGAGAACCAATGAGAGACTAGCTGGAGGTGTCTGGACGGGCAAATTTAACTCTCATTTCCCACCAGGAAGAGGAATTAACCAAAGGCTCAGCGTGCCGTGCCGGAACGACACTAGGGCCTGAAGCAATCCTGCGGTGTTGCGGCCAGCTCACAAGAAAGCGAGTTGAAGAAAGGAGCTCCGGAGCACTGTAATTCACAAACATGCAGAGTTATAAATGACAGCTATCGTCCAAAAATATATTGAAGTAAGGCTGCCAAGAGGACTTGAAAGCGGGGCAGAACTGCAGGAAACCGATTTCAGGAGGTAGACTGGAATTGCATGTAAAGCATAGCAAAAGAGGCAGAACGTCCACAATGATGCACTTGGCCAAAAAGGGCGTATGCGTTTTTTCCTGAATATATTCAGGAAAAAACGCATACGCCCTTTTTGGCCAACCAAGCAAGCTTGCAAAGGAAATCTGCACTACAATGAAGTCTCACTGCCCCCCGGTCAAAAGGGCTATCTGAAAAAAGTGTAAATTCCAGAAAGGCAGGACAGGCCATGGAGAACTGGGAGTCTTGTTATGCTGATGGGAGGGATGTAAATTGCCAACAGCCACTCTGGAGAAGTGTATGGTGTTTCCTGAAACATCTAAAAAACAAAGCAACAGAGCCTAGGGCACTTCCACTTATGGTCCTATAGCTAAGGGAAATTAAAATCAAAAAGACACAGCCACCCCAAAGTTTGGGACGGCTGTGTTTACAAGAACCTCGTTTACGGTACAAGTTCAATATCACAGAAAGCGAAAAATGGATAAAGAAGTTTTGGTACTTACATACAATGCAATATCACTCAGCAATGAAATCTATGTCATCAGGCCCATAGCAGCATAATGAGTGGATTCAGGTACGATGATTCTAAGTGAAATAAGTCACACAGAAAAAGAAACATCATAAGATATCACTACTACACGGAATGTAAACTTGGCCACACAGGAACTGAATTACAAAACAGAACAGGGTCTCAAATGGAGAAAACCAACTTATGCTTGCTTAAGGGGAAAGGTGAGTTGGGGTGCTGCATAAAACCAGAGATTGAAATTAGCACAGATACCATTCCATAAGCCAAATATAAAATATAAAAGAGCTACCCTTGCTCAACGAAGTGGATTCAACACCCCATATTAAACGCCTAAGAATATACCTGACTAGTAAGAATCTTAAAACCTATGGATTTATATGTCTCCGAAAGAGAATCAAGCATGTGTACAGCGGCATAAACGCTGCAGTGATAGGATTGGTGAGGTTCGGTGAGCAAATGCAGACCCTTTGAATTCATATTGCATGGTACCCATTCAATGGGTCTCAACTCTCCAGGTTTAAGGGATTCTTCCTTCAGCTAAAACATGCATGTGGAACCCAGAGTATGATCCACCGTGAGATTGGGAAACGTGTTCAAAGGTGTCTCAGTTTTTGTCCCCTGGTACTCGGGTGCAACATTCCAGACGCTTTACTAACACTCTCCCCACTTGGAGAGTCAGTGCCTTTAACCTCCTGTTGATCCAGTTTGCAATTTCTGTGAAAAATGAACAGGAATAGGGAGAACCTATGAGAGACTAGCTGGAGGTGTCTGGACGGGCAAATTTAACTCGCATTTCCCACCAGGAAGAGGAATTAACCAAAGGCTCAGTGTGCCATGCCGGAACCACACTAGGGCCTGAAGCAATGCTGTGGTGTTGCGGCCAGCTCACAAGAAAGCGAGTTGAAGAAAGGAGCTCAGGGGCACTGTCATTCACAAACCTGCAGAGTTATAAATGACAGCTATCGTCCAAAAATATATTGAAGTAAGGCTGCCAAGAGGACTTGAAAGCGGGGCAGAATTGCAGGAAACCGATTTCAGGAGGTAGACTGGAATTGCATGTAAAGCATAGGAAAAGAGGCAGAACGTCCACAATGATGCACTTGGCCCAAAAGGGCATATGCGTTTTTTCCTCAGGAAAAAACGCATATGCCCTTTTTGGCCAACCAAGCAAGCTTGCAAAGGAAATCTGCACTACAATGAAGTCTCACTGCCCCCCGGTCAAAAGGGCCATCTGAAAAAAGTGTAAAATCCAGAAAGGCAGGACAGGCCATGGAGAACTGGGAGCCTTGTTATGCTCATGGGCGGGATGTAAATTGCCAACAGCCACTCTGGAGAAGTGTATGGTGTTTCCTGAAACATCTAAAAAACAAAGCAACAGAGACTAGGGCACTTCCACTTATGGTTCTATAGCTTAGGGAAATTAAAATCAAAAAGAAACAGCCATCCGAAAGTTTGGGACGGCTCTGTTTACAAGAACTTCGTTTACGGTACAAGTTCAATATCACAGAAAGAGAAAAATGGATAAAGATGTTGTGGTACTTACGTACAATGCAATATCACTCAGCAATGAAATCTATGTCATCAGGCCCGTAGCAGCATAATGAGTGGATTCAGGTACGATGATTCTAAGTGATATAAGTCACACAGAAAAAGAAACATCATAAGATATCACTACTACACGGAATGTAAACTTGGCTACACAGGAACTGAATTACAAAACAGAACAGGGTCTCAAATGGAGAAAACCAACATATGCTTGCTTAAGGGGAAAGGTGAGTTGGGGTGCTGCATAAAACCAGAGATTGAAATTAGCACAGATACCGTTCCATAAGCCAAATATGTAATAGATATGAGCTACTCCTTGCTCAACGAAGTGGACTCAACGCCCCATATTAAACGCCTAAGAATAAACCTGACAAGTAAGAATCTTAAAACGTATGGATTTATATGTCTCCGAAACAGAATCAAACGTGTGTACAGCGGCATAAATGCAGCAGTGATAGGATTGGTGAGGTTCGGTGAGCAAATGCAGACCCTTTGAAGTCATATTGCATGGTACCCATTCCATGGGTCTCAACTCTCCAGGTTTAAGGGATTCTTCCTTCAGCTAAAACCTGCATGTTTAACCCAGAGTATGATCCACCGTGTGATGAGGAATCGTGTTCAAATGTGTCAGTTGTCGTCCCCAGGTACTCGGGTACAACATTCCAGACGCTTTACTAACACTCTCCCCACTTGGAGAGTCAGTGCCTTTAACCTCCTGTTTGGCCCAGTTTGCAATTTCTTCGTAAGGTGAACAGGAATAGGGAGAACAAATGAGAGACTAGCTGGAGGTGTCTGGACGAGCAAATTTAACTCTCATTTCCCACCAGGAAGACGAATTAACCAAAGGCTCAGCGTGCCATGCCTGAACGACACTAGGGCCTGAAGCAATCCTGCGGTGTTGTGGCCAGCTCACAAGAAAGCGAGATGAAGAAAGGAGTTCAGGGGCACTGTCATTCACAGACCTGCAGAGTTATAAATGACAGCTATCGTCCAAAAATATATTGAAGTAAGGCTGCCAAGAGGACTTGAAAGGGGGGCAGAATTGCAGGAAACCGATTTCAGGAGGTAGACTGGAATTGCATGTAAAGCATAGGAAAAGAGGCAGAACGTCCACAATGATGCACTTGGCCAAAAAGGGCGTATGCGTTTTTTCCTGAATATATTCAGGAAAAAACGCATACGCCCTTTTTGGCCAACCAAGCAAGCTTGCAAAGGAAATCTGCACTACAATGAAGTCTCACTGCCCCCCGGTCAAAAGGGCCATCTGAAAAAAGTGTAAAATCCAGAAAGGCAGGACAGGCCATGGAGAACTGGGAGCCTTGTTATGCTCATGGGCGGGATGTAAATTGCCAACAGTCACTCTGGAGAAGTGTATGGTGTTTCCTGAAACATCTAAAAAACAAACCAACAGAGCCTAGGGCACTTCCACTTATGGTCCTATAGCTTAGGGAAATTAAAATCAAAAAGACACAGCCACCCCAAAGTTTCAGATGGCTCTGTTTACAAGAACTTTGTTTACGGTACAAGTTCAATATCACAGAAAGTGAAAAATGGATAAAGAAGTTGTGGTACTTACGTACAATGCAATATCACTCAGCAATGAAATCTATGTCATCAGGCCCATAGCAGCATAATGAGTGGATTCAGGTACGATGATTCTAAGTGAAATAAGTCACACAGAAAAAGAAACATCATAAGATATCACTACTACACGGAATGTAAACTTGGCTACACAGGAACTGAATTACAAAACAGAACAGGGTCTCAAATTTAGAAAACAACTTATGCTTGCTTAAGGGGAAAGGTGAGTTGGGGTGCTGCATAAAACCAGAGATTGAAATTAGCACAGATACCGTTCCATAAGCCAAATATGTAATAGACATGAGCTACTCCTTGCTCAACAAAGTGGACTCAACGCCCCATATTAAACGCCTAAGAATATACCTGACAAGTAAGAATGTTAAAACCTATGGATTTATATGTCTCCGAAAGAGAATCAAGTGTGTGTACAGCGGAATAAACGCAGCAGTGATAGGATTGGTGAGGTTCGGTGAGCAAATGCAGACACTTTGAAGTCATATTGCATGGTACCCATTCCATGGGTCTCAACTCTCCAGGTTTAAGGGATTCTTCCTTCAGCTAAAACATGCATGTGGAACCCAGAGTATGATACACCGTGTGATCGAGAAACGTGTTCAAATGTGTCTCAGGTTTCGTCCCCTGGTACTCGGGTGCAACATTCCAGACGCTTTACTAACACTCTCCCCACTTGGAGAGTCAGTGCCTTTAACCTCCTGTTTGGCCCAGTTTGCAATTTCTGCGGAAAATGAACAGGAATAGGGAGAACCAATGAGAGACTACCTGGAGGTGTCTGGACGGGCAAATTTAACTCTCATTTCCCACCAGGAAGAGGAATTAACCAAAGGCTCAGCGTGCCGTGCCGGAACCACACTAGGGCCTGAAGCAATCCTGCGGTGTTGCGGCCAGCTCACAAGAAAGCGAGTTGAAGAAAGGAGTTCAGGGGCACTGTCATTCACAGACCTGCAGAGTTATAAATGACAGCTATCGTCCAAAAATATATTGAAGTAAGGCTGCCAAGAGGACTTGAAAGGGGGGCAGAATTGCAGGAAACCGATTTCAGGAGGTAGACTGGAATTGCATGTAAAGCATAGGAAAAGAGGCAGAACATCCACAATGATGCACTTGGCCAAAAAGGGCGTATGCGTTTTTTCCTGAATATATTCAGGAAAAAACGCATACGCACTTTTTGGCCAACCAAGCAAGCTTGCAAAGGAAATCTGCACTACAATGAAGTCTCACTGCCCCCCGGTCAAAAGGGCCATCTGAAAAAAGTGTAAAATCCAGAAAGGCAGGACAGGCCATGGAGAAGTGGGAGCGTTGTTATGCTGATGGGCGGGATGTAAATTGCCAACAGCCACTCTGGAGAAGTGTATGGTGTTTCCTGAAACATCTAAAAAACAAAGCAACAGAGCCTAGCGCACTTCCACTTATGGTCCTATAGCTTAGGGAAATTAAAATCAAAAAGACACAGCTACCCCAATGTTTGGGATTGCTCTGTTTACAAGAACTTTGTTTACGGTACAAGTTCAATATCACACAAAGTGAAAAATGGATAAAGAAGTTGTGGTACTTACGTACAATGTAATATCACTCAGCAAAGAAATCTATGTCATCAGGCCCATAGCAGCATAATGAGTGGATTCAGGTACGATGATTCTAAGTGAAATAAGTCACACAGAAAAAGAAACATCATAAGATATCACTACTACACGGAATGTAAACTTGGCTACACAGGAACTGAATTACAAAACAGAACAGGGTCTCAAATGGAGAAAACCAACTTATGCTTGCTTAAGGGGAAAGGTGAGTTGGGGTGCTGCATAAAACCAGAGATTGAAATTAGCACAGATACCGTTCCATAAGCCAAATATGTAATAGATATGAGCTACTCCTTGCTCAACGAAGTGGACTCAACGCCCCATATTAAACGCCTAAGAATAAACCTGACAAGTAAGAATCTTAAAACGTATGGATTTATATGTCTCCGAAACAGAATCAAACGTGTGTACAGCGGCATAAATGCAGCAGTGATAGGATTGGTGAGGTTCGGTGAGCAAATGCAGACCCTTTGAAGTCATATTGCATGGTACCCATTCCATGGGTCTCAACTCTCCAGGTTTAAGGGATTCTTCCTTCAGCTAAAACCTGCATGTTTAACCCAGAGTATGATCCACCGTGTGATGAGGAATC
Source organism: Grampus griseus (assembly GCF_964374135.1). Classification (NCBI taxonomy): domain Eukaryota; kingdom Metazoa; phylum Chordata; class Mammalia; order Artiodactyla; family Delphinidae; genus Grampus; species Grampus griseus. The sequence goes on along the minus strand of NW_028132916.1, from coordinate 54,651 downwards.
GTGTTCAAATGTGTCAGTTGTCGTCCCCAGGTACTCGGGTACAACATTCCAGACGCTTTACTAACACTCTCCCCACTTGGAGAGTCAGTGCCTTTAACCTCCTGTTTGGCCCAGTTTGCAATTTCTTCGTAAGGTGAACAGGAATAGGGAGAACAAATGAGAGACTAGCTGGAGGTGTCTGGACGAGCAAATTTAACTCTCATTTCCCACCAGGAAGACGAATTAACCAAAGGCTCAGCGTGCCATGCCTGAACGACACTAGGGCCTGAAGCAATCCTGCGGTGTTGTGGCCAGCTCACAAGAAAGCGAGATGAAGAAAGGAGTTCAGGGGCACTGTCATTCACAGACCTGCAGAGTTATAAATGACAGCTATCGTCCAAAAATATATTGAAGTAAGGCTGCCAAGAGGACTTGAAAGGGGGGCAGAATTGCAGGAAACCGATTTCAGGAGGTAGACTGGAATTGCATGTAAAGCATAGGAAAAGAGGCAGAACGTCCACAATGATGCACTTGGCCAAAAAGGGCGTATGCGTTTTTTCCTGAATATATTCAGGAAAAAACGCATACGCCCTTTTTGGCCAACCAAGCAAGCTTGCAAAGGAAATCTGCACTACAATGAAGTCTCACTGCCCCCCGGTCAAAAGGGCCATCTGAAAAAAGTGTAAAATCCAGAAAGGCAGGACAGGCCATGGAGAACTGGGAGCCTTGTTATGCTCATGGGCGGGATGTAAATTGCCAACAGTCACTCTGGAGAAGTGTATGGTGTTTCCTGAAACATCTAAAAAACAAACCAACAGAGCCTAGGGCACTTCCACTTATGGTCCTATAGCTTAGGGAAATTAAAATCAAAAAGACACAGCCACCCCAAAGTTTCAGATGGCTCTGTTTACAAGAACTTTGTTTACGGTACAAGTTCAATATCACAGAAAGTGAAAAATGGATAAAGAAGTTGTGGTACTTACGTACAATGCAATATCACTCAGCAATGAAATCTATGTCATCAGGCCCATAGCAGCATAATGAGTGGATTCAGGTACGATGATTCTAAGTGAAATAAGTCACACAGAAAAAGAAACATCATAAGATATCACTACTACACGGAATGTAAACTTGGCTACACAGGAACTGAATTACAAAACAGAACAGGGTCTCAAATTTAGAAAACAACTTATGCTTGCTTAAGGGGAAAGGTGAGTTGGGGTGCTGCATAAAACCAGAGATTGAAATTAGCACAGATACCGTTCCATAAGCCAAATATGTAATAGACATGAGCTACTCCTTGCTCAACAAAGTGGACTCAACGCCCCATATTAAACGCCTAAGAATATACCTGACAAGTAAGAATGTTAAAACCTATGGATTTATATGTCTCCGAAAGAGAATCAAGTGTGTGTACAGCGGAATAAACGCAGCAGTGATAGGATTGGTGAGGTTCGGTGAGCAAATGCAGACACTTTGAAGTCATATTGCATGGTACCCATTCCATGGGTCTCAACTCTCCAGGTTTAAGGGATTCTTCCTTCAGCTAAAACATGCATGTGGAACCCAGAGTATGATACACCGTGTGATCGAGAAACGTGTTCAAATGTGTCTCAGGTTTCGTCCCCTGGTACTCGGGTGCAACATTCCAGACGCTTTACTAACACTCTCCCCACTTGGAGAGTCAGTGCCTTTAACCTCCTGTTTGGCCCAGTTTGCAATTTCTGCGGAAAATGAACAGGAATAGGGAGAACCAATGAGAGACTACCTGGAGGTGTCTGGACGGGCAAATTTAACTCTCATTTCCCACCAGGAAGAGGAATTAACCAAAGGCTCAGCGTGCCGTGCCGGAACCACACTAGGGCCTGAAGCAATCCTGCGGTGTTGCGGCCAGCTCACAAGAAAGCGAGTTGAAGAAAGGAGTTCAGGGGCACTGTCATTCACAGACCTGCAGAGTTATAAATGACAGCTATCGTCCAAAAATATATTGAAGTAAGGCTGCCAAGAGGACTTGAAAGGGGGGCAGAATTGCAGGAAACCGATTTCAGGAGGTAGACTGGAATTGCATGTAAAGCATAGGAAAAGAGGCAGAACGTCCACAATGATGCACTTGGCCAAAAAGGGCGTATGCGTTTTTTCCTGAATATATTCAGGAAAAAACGCATACGCACTTTTTGGCCAACCAAGCAAGCTTGCAAAGGAAATCTGCACTACAATGAAGTCTCACTGCCCCCCGGTCAAAAGGGCCATCTGAAAAAAGTGTAAAATCCAGAAAGGCAGGACAGGCCATGGAGAAGTGGGAGCGTTGTTATGCTGATGGGCGGGATGTAAATTGCCAACAGCCACTCTGGAGAAGTGTATGGTGTTTCCTGAAACATCTAAAAAACAAAGCAACAGAGCCTAGCGCACTTCCACTTATGGTCCTATAGCTTAGGGAAATTAAAATCAAAAAGACACAGCTACCCCAATGTTTGGGATTGCTCTGTTTACAAGAACTTTGTTTACGGTACAAGTTCAATATCACACAAAGTGAAAAATGGATAAAGAAGTTGTGGTACTTACGTACAATGCAATATCACTCAGCAAAGAAATCTATGTCATCAGGCCCATAGCAGCATAATGAGTGGATTCAGGTACGATGATTCTAAGTGAAATAAGTCACACAGAAAAAGAAACATCATAAGATATCACTACTACACGGAATGTAAACTTGGCTACACAGGAACTGAATTACAAAACAGAACAGGGTCTCAAATGGAGAAAACCAACTTATGCTTGCTTAAGGGGAAAGGTGAGTTGGGGTGCTGCATAAAACCAGAGATTGAAATTAGCACAGATACCGTTCCATAAGCCAAATATGTAATAGACAAGAGCTACTCCTTGCTCAACGAAGTGGACTCAACGCCCCATATTAAACGCCTAAGAATATACCTGACTAGTAAGAATGTTAAAACCTATGCATTTATATGTCTCCGAAAGAGAATCAAGCGTGTGTACAGAGGCATAAACGCAGCAGTGATAGGATTGGTGAGGTTCGGTGAGCAAATGCAGACCCTTTGAAGTCATATTGCATGGTACCCATTCCATGGGTCTCAACTCTCCAGGTTTAAGGCATTCTTCCTTCAGCTAAAACATGCATGTGGAACCCAGAGTATGATACACCGTGTGATCGAGAAACGTGTTCAAATGTGTCTCAATTTCGTCCCCTGGTACTCGGGTGCAACATTCCAGACACTTTACTAACACTCTCCCCACTTGGAGAGTCATTGCCTTTAAACTCCTGTTTGGCCCAGTTTGCAATTTCTGCGGAAAATGAACAGGAATAGGGAGAAACAATGAGAGACTAGCTGGAGGTGTCTGGACAGGCAAATTTAACTCTCATTTCCCACCAGGAAGAGGAATTAACCAAAGGCTCAGTGTGCCGTGCCGGAACCACACTAGGGCCTGAAGCAATCCTGCGGTGTTGCGGCCAGCTCACAAGAAAGTGAGTTGAAGAAAGGAGTTCAGGGGCACTGTCATTCACAGACCTGCAGAGTTATAAATGACAGCTATCGTCCAAAAATATATTGAAGTAAGGCTGCCAAGAGGACTTGAAAGCAGCGCAGAATTGCAGGAAACCAATTTCAGGAGGTAGACTGGAATTGCATGTAAAGCATAGGAAAAGAGGCAGAACGTCCACAATGATGCACTTGGCCAAAAAGGGCGTATGCGTTTTTTCCTGAATATATTCAGGAAAAAACGCATACGCCCTTTTTGGCCAACCAAGCAAGCTTGCAAAGGAAATCTGCACTACAATGAAGTCTCACTGCCCCCCGGTCAAAAGGGCCATCTTAAAAAAGTGTAAAATCCAGAAAGGCAAGACAGGCCATGGAGAACTGGGAGCCTTGTTATGCTGATGGGTGGGATGTAAATTGCCAACAGCCACTCTGGAGAAGTGTATGGTGTTTCCTGAAACATCTAAAAAACAAAGCAACAGAGCCTAGGGCACTTCCACTTATGGTCCTATAGCTTAGGGAAATTAAAATCAAAAAGACACAGCCACCCCAAAGTTTGGGACGGCTCTGTTTACAAGAACCTCGTTTACGGTACAAATTCAATATCACAGAAAGCGAAAAATGGATAAAGAAGTTGTGGTACTTACATACAATGCAATATCACTCAGCAATGAAATCTATGTCATCAGGCCCGTAGCAGCATAATGAGTGGATTCAGGTACGATGATTCTAAGTGAAATAAGTCACACAGAAAAAGAAACATCATAAGATATCACTACTACACGGAATGTAAACTTGGCTACACAGGAACTGAATTACAAAACAGAACAGGGTCTCAAATGGAGAAAACCAACTTATGCTTGCTTAAGGGGAAAGTTGAGTTGGGGTGCTGCATAAAACCAGAGATTGAAATTAGCACAGATACCGTTCCATAAGCCAAATATGTAATAGACAAGAGCTACTCCTTGCTCAACGAAGTGGACTCTACACCCCATATTAAAAGCCTAAGAATATAGCTGACTAGTAAGTTTCTTAAAACCTATGGATTTATATGTCTCCGAAAGAGAATCAAGCGTGTGTACAGCGGCATAAACGCAGCAGTGATAGGATTGGTGAGGTTCGGTGAGCAAATGCAGACCCTTTGAAGTCATATTGCATGGTACCCATTCCATGGGTCTCAACTCTCCAGGTTTAAGGGATTCTTCCTTCAGCTAAAACATGCATGTGGAACCCAGAGTATGATCCACCGTGTGATCGGGAAACGTGTTCAAATGTGTCTCAGGTTTCGTCCCCTGGTACTCGGGTGCAACATTCCAGACGCTTTAATAACACTCTCCCCACTAGGAGAGTCAGTGCCTTTAACCTCCTGTTTGGCCCAGTTTGCAATTTCTGCGGAAAATTAACAGGAATTGGGAGAACCAATGAGAGACTAGCTGGAGGTGTCTGGACGGGCAAATTTAACTCTCATTTCCCACCAGGAAGAGGAATTAACCAAAGGCTCAGCGTGCCATGCCGGAACCACACTAGGGCCTGAAGCAATCCTGCGGTGTTGTGGCCAGCTCACAAGAAAGCGAGTTGAAGAAAGGAGTTCAGGGGCACTGTCATTCACAGACCTGCAGAGTTATAAATGACAGCTATCGTCCAAAAATATATTGAAGTAAGGCTGCCAAGAGGACTTGAAAGGGGGGCAGAATTGCAGGAAACCGATTTCAGGAGGTAGACTGGAATTGCATGTAAAGCATAGGAAAAGAGGCAGAACGTCCACAATGATGCACTTGGCCAAAAAGGGCGTATGCGTTTTTTCCTGAATATATTCAGGAAAAAACGCATACGCCCTTTTTGGCCAACCAAGCAAGCTTGCAAAGGAAATCTGCACTACAATGAAGTCTCACTGCCCCCCGGTCAAAAGGGCCATCTGAAAAAAGTGTAAAATCCAGAAAGGCAGGACAGGCCATGGAGAACTGGGAGCCTTTTTATGCTGATGGGCAGGATGTAAATTGCCAACAGCCACTCTGGAGAAGTGTATGGTGTTTCCTGAAACATCTAAAAAACAAAGCAACAGAGCCTAGGGCACTTCCACTTATGGTCCTATAGCTTAGGGAAATTAAAATCAAAAAGACACAGCCACCCCAAAGTTTGGGATGGCTCTGTTTACAAGAACTTTGTTTACGGTACAAGTTCAACATCACACAAAGTGAAAAATGGATAAAGAAGTTGTGGTACTTACGTACAATGCAATATCACTCAGCAATGAAATCTATGTCATCAGGCCCATAGCAGCATAATGAGTGGATTCAGGTACGATGATTCTAAGTGAAATAAGTCACACAGAAAAAGAAATATCATAAGATATCACTACTACACGGAATGTAAACTTGGCTACACAGGAACTGAATTACAAAACAGAACAGGGTCTCAAATGTAGAAAACCAACTTATGCTTGCTTAAGGGGAAAGGTGAGTTGGGGTGCTGCATAAAACCAGAGATTGAAATTAGCACAGATACCGTTCCATAAGCCAAATATGTAATAGACATGAGCTACTCCTTGCTCAACGAAGTGGACTCAACGCCCCATATTAAACGCCTAAGAATATACCTGACATGTAAGAATCTTAAAACCTATAGATTTATATGTCTCCGAAAGAGAATCAAGCGTGTGTACAGTGGCATAAAAGCAGCAGTGATAGGATTGGTGAGGTTCGGTGAGCAAATGCAGACCCTTTGAAGTCATATTGCATGGTACCCATTCCATGGGTCTCAACTCTCCAGGTTTAAGGGATTCTTCCTTCAGCTAAAACATGCATGTGGAACCCAGAGTATGATCCACCGTGTGCTCGGGAAACGTGTTCAAATGTGTCTCAGTTTTCGTCCCCTGGTACTCGGGTGCAACATTCCAGACGCTTTACTAACACTCTCCCCACTTGGAGAGTCAGTGCCTTTAACCTCCTGTATGGCCCAGTTTGCAATTTCTGCGGAAAATGAACAGGAATAGGGAGAACCAATGAGAGACTAGCTGGAGGTGTCTGGACGGGCAAATTTAACTCTCATTTCCCACCAGGAAGAGGAATTAACCAAAGGCTCAGCATGCCGTGCCGGAACGACACTAGGGCCTGAAGCAATCCTGCGGTGTTGCGGCCAGCTCACAAGAAAGCGAGTTGAAGAAAGGAGCTCAGGGGCACTGTAATTCACAAACCTGCAGAGTTATAAATGACACCTATCGTCCAAAAATATATTGAAGTAAGTCTGCCAAGAGGACTTGAAAGCGGGGCAGAATTGCAGGAAACTGATATCAGGAGGTAGACTGGAATTGCATGTAAATCATAGGAAAAGAGGCAGAACGTCCACAATGATGAACTTGGCCAAAAAGGGCGTATGCGTTTTTTCCTGAATATATTTCCTGAATATATTCAGGAAAAAACGCATACGCCCTTTTTGGCCAACCAAGCAAGCTTGCAAAGGAAATCTGCACTACAATGAAGTCTCACTGCCCCCCGGTCAAAAGTGCCATCTGAAAAAAGTGTAAAATCCAGAAAGGCAGGACAGGCCATGGAGAACTGGGAGCCTTGTTATGCTGATGGGTGGGATGTAAATTGCCAACAGCCACTCTGGAGAAGTGTATGGTGTTTCCTGAAACATCTACAAAACAAAGCAACAGAGCCTAGGGCACTTCCACTTATGGTCCTATAGCTTACGGAAATTAAAATCAAAAAGACACAGCCACCACAAAGTTTGGGATGGCTCTGTTTACAAGAACTTCGTTTACGGTCCAAGTTCAATATCACAGAAAGTGAAAAATGGATAAAGAAGTTGTTGTACTTAAGTACAATGCAATATCACTCAGCAATGAAATCTATGTCATCAGGCACATAGCAGCATAATGAGTGGATTCAGGTACGATGATTCTAAGTGAAATAAGTCACACAGAAAAAGAAACATCATAAGTTATCACTAACTACTACACGGAATGTAAACTTGGCTACCCAGGAACTGAATTACAAAACAGAACAGGGTCTCAAATGTAGAAAACCAACTTATGCTTGCTTAAGGGGAAAGGTGAGTTGGGGTGCTGCATAAAACCAGAGATTGAAATTAGCACATATACTGTTACATACGCCAAATATGTAATAGACTAGAGCTACTCCTTGCTCAACGAAGTGGACTCAACACCCCATATTAAACACATAAGAATATACCTGACTAGTAAGAATCTTAAAACCTATGGATTTATATGTCTCCGAAAGAGAATCAAGCGTGTGTACAGCAGCATACACGCAGCAGTGATAGGATTGGTGAGGATCGGTGAGCAAATACAGACCCTTTAAGTCATAATGCATGGTACCCATTCCATGCGTCTCAACTCTCCAGTTTTAAGGGATTCTTCCTTCAGCTAAAACATGCATGTGGAACCCAGAGTATTATCCACCATGTGATCAGGAAACGTGTTCAAATGTGTCTCAGTTTTCGTCCCCTGGTACTCGGGTGCAACATTCCAGACGCTTTACTAACACTCTCTCCACTTGGAGAGTCAGTGCTTTTAACCTCCTGTTTGGCCCGGTTTGCAACTTCTGCGTAAGATGAACAGGAATAGGGAGAACCAATGAGAGACTAGATGGAGGTGTCTGGATGGGCAAATTTAACTCTCATTTCCCACCAGGAAGAGGAATTAACCAAGGGCTCAGCGTGCCGTGCCGGAACAACACTAGGTCCTGAAGCAATCTTGCGGTGTTGCGGCCAGCTCACAAGAAAGCGAGTTGAAGAAAGGAGCTCAGGGGCACTGTCATTCACGAACCTGCAGAGTTATAAATGACAGCTATCATCCAAAATTATACTGAAGTAAGGCTGCGAAGAGGACTTGAATGCGGGGCACAATTGCTGGAAACCCATTTCAGAAGGTACACGGGAGTCGCTCTTAAATCATAGGAAAAGAGACAGAACTTGGAAAATAATGCACTTGGCAAAAAAGGGCATATGTGTTTTATCCAGAGCTCTCATAACCGAGGGTAGGAGATTCCCAGCAGGCTCCAACTGCCACCTGAGGCCTCACGTTGCCAAGGCAACGTGAGCAAGCCAGGCAGGAGTTACCTCACAGCAGAGGTCCCACCTCACAGAAGGGTGAGAAACCCAGCCAATATCAGACTCTCACCAGAGGGCCCACATCACCAAGAGGATGGGAACCAGGCAGGAGTGTCTTCACACCAGTGGGGCCACATCATCGAAAGGTGAGCTACTCAGCACATGTGTCCTCAAACCAGAGGACCCACATCACCAAGGGCCTCGGAGTGAGGCAGGCAGGAGTAGCCTCACAACACTGGGCCCATAGAATAAAAAAGTGAGGAATCCAGCAGTTGGAACCTCCCAGCAGGCGGCCCAGAGCACCGAGGCTATGGGATCTAGGCCGCAGTGAACTCACAGAAGAGGGCCCATGTCATGAAACTGAGCAACCCAGCCATTGGGACCTCAGAGCAGGAGGCCCACATCCCCATGGGGATATAAATCTGGTAGGAGTGTCCTCGCACCACTGAGAACGTATCAGAAAATTTTGGGAGACCAGCAGTTAGGGCCTGACGCCAGAGGACCCTCATCACCAAGGGAAGGAGGCTCCCAGCAGGCTCCAACTGCCACCAGAGGGCTGACGTCGCCAAGGCGATGTGTGCCAACCAGGCACGAATGACCTCACAGCAGAGGGCCCACCTCAGAGAAGTGTGACGAACCCAGTTAGGATCAGACTCACACCAGAGGGCCCACATCACCAAATGGATTGGAACCAGACAGGAGTGTCCTCACATGAGTAGGACCACATCATCTAAAGGTGAGGAACCCAGAACATGTGGCTTCAAACCATAGGACACCCATCACCAAGGGGCTGAGAGTGAGGCAGGCAGGAGGAGCCTCACAACAGAGGGCCCCAAAATAAGAAAGGTGAGGAATCCAGCAGTTGGAACCTCCCAGCAGGCGGCCCAGAGCACAGAGGCTAGGGGATCCAAGCCAGAGTGAACTAACACCAGACAGCCCACATCATGAAACTGTGAGCAACCCAGACATTGGGACCTCAGAGCAGAAGGCCCACATCCCCATGGTGATGGGAACATGACAGGAGTGTCCTGGCATCACTGGGCTCACATCAGAAAACGTGGGGTGCTCAGAAGTTAGGGCCTGACGCTAGAGGGCACTCATCACCGAGGGGAGGAGGCTCCCAGCAGGCTCCAGCTGCCACCAGAGGGCCAACGTCACCAAGGCGATGTGTGCCAGCCCGGCAGGAGTGACCTCACAGCAGAGGGCCCACCTCACAGAAGGGTGAGGAACACATCCAGGATCAGACTCTCACCAGAGGGCCCACATCACCAAGGGGATGGGAACCAGGCAGGCGTGTCCCCACACCAGTTGGACAACATCATCGAAAGGTGAGGATCCCAGCACATGTAGCCTCAAACCAGAGGAACCACAACACCAAGGGGTTCGGAATGAGTCTGGCAGGACCGGCCTCACAACACAGGGTCCATAGAATATAAAAGTTGAGGAATCCAGCAGTTGGAACCTCCCAGCAAGTGTCCCAGAGCACCGAGGCTATGGGATCTAGGCCGCAGTGAACTCACAGCAGAGGGCCCACATCATGAACCTGTGAGCAGCCCAGCCGTTGGGACCTCAGAACAGAAGGCCCACATCCCCATTGGGATGGGAACCTGGCAGGAGTGGCTTCGCACCACTTAGCACATATCAGAAAATGTTAGGAGCCCAGCAGTTAGGGCCTGACGCCAGGGGGCCCTCATAACTGAGGGGAGGAGACTCCCAGCAGGTTCCAACTGCCAACAGAGGGCCCACGTCTACAAGGTGGCATGCGCCAGCCAGGCAGTAGCGACCTCACAGCAGAGGGCCTATCTCACAGAAGGGTGAGGAACCGAGGTAAGATGAGACTCTTGCCAGAGGGCCCACAACACCAAGGGGATGGGAACCAGTCAGGACTGTCCTCCCACCAGTGGGGCCACATCATCGAAAGGTGAGGAACCCAGCACATGCGGCCTCATATCAGAGGACATACATCACAAAGGGGATGGGAGTGAGGCAGGTAGGAGTAGCCTAAAAACAGAGGGCCCAAAGAATAAAAAAGGTGAGGAATCCAGCATTTGGAACCTCCCAGCAGGCGGCCGAGAGCACAGAAGCTATGGGATGCAGGCAGGAGTGAACTAACAGCAGAGAGCCCACATCATGAAACTGTGAGCAACCCAGGCGTTGGGACCTCAGAGCAGAAAGCCCACATCCCCATGGGGATGGGAACCTGACAGGAGTGTCCTGGCATCACTGGGCTCACATCAGAAAACGTGGGGAGCCCAGCAGTTAGGGCCTGATGCTAGAGGGCCGTCATCACCGAGGGCAGGAGGCTCCCAGCAGGTTCCATGTGCCAACAGAGGGCCCACGTCGCCAAGGTGATGTGTGCAAGTCAGGCAGGATTGACCTCACAGCAGAGGGCCTACCTCACAGAAGAGTGAGGAACCCAGCCAGGATAAGACTGTCACCAGAAGGCCCACATCACCAAGGGGAGGGGAACCAGGCAGGAGTGTCCTCACACCAGTGGGGCCACATCATTGAAAGTTGCGGAACCCAGCACATGTGGCCTCAAACCAGAGGACCCACATCACGAAGGGGTTGCGAGTGAGGCAGGCAGGAGGAGCATCGCAACACAGGACCCATAGAATACAAAAGTTGAGGAATCGTGCAGTTGGAACCTTACAGCAGGAGGCCCAGAGCACAGAGGCTATGGCATCCAGGCCAGAGTGAACTAACAGCAGAGAGCCCACATCATGAAACTGTGAACAACCCAGCCGTTGGGACCTCAGAGCAGAAGGCCCACATCCCAATGGGGATGTGAACCTGGATGGAGTGTCTTCGAACCACTGGGCGCATATCACAAAATGTGGGGAGCCCAGCCGTTAGGGCCTGATGCCAGAGGGCCCTCATCACTGAGGGGAGGAGGCTCCCAGCAGGCTCCAAGTGCCACCAGAGGGCTCATGTCCACAAGGCGAGGTGAGCAAGCCAGGCAGGAGTGACCTCACAGCAGACGGCCCACCTCACAGAAGGGTGAGGAACCCAGCCAGGATCAGACTCTCAACAGAGGGCTCACATCACCAAGGGGATGTGAACCAGGCAGGAGTCTCCTAAGACCATTGGTCCCACATCATCGAAAGGTGAGGAACCCAGCACATGTGGCCTCAAACCAGAGGACACACATCACGAAGGGGCTGGGAGTGAGGCAGGCAGGAGGATCCTCACAACAGAGGGCCTAAAAAATTAAAAAAGTGAGGAATCCAGCCGTTGGAACCTCCCAGCAGGCGGCCAAGAGCACAGAGGCTATGGGATCCAGGCCACAGTGAACTAACACCAGAGAGCCCACATCATGAAACTGTGATCAACCCAGCCGTTGGAACCTCAGAGCAGAAGGCCCACATCCCCATGGAGATGGGAACCTAAGAGGAGTGCCTGAGCATCACTGGGCTCACTAAGAAAAGTTGGTGAGCCCAGCAGTTAGGTCCTGACGTCAGAGGGCCCTCATCACAGAGGTGAGGAGGCTCCCAGCAGGGTCCAAGTGCCACCAGAGGGCTCATGTCAACAAGGCGAGGTGAGCAAGCCAGGCAAGAGTGACCTGATAATAGAGGGCCCACCTCACAGATGGGTGAGGAACCCAGCCAGGATCAGACTCTCACCAGAGGGCCCACATCACAAAGGGGATGGGAACCAGTCAGGATTATCCTCACACCAGTGGGGCCTCATCATCTTAAGGTGAGGAAGCCAGCATATGTGTCCTCAAACCAGAGGACCCACATCACCAAGGGCCTTGGAGTTAGGCAGGCAGGAGTAGCCTCACAACACAGGGCACATAATATAAAAAACGTGAGGATTCCAGCATTTAGACCTTCCAGCAGGTGGCTCAGAACACCGAGGCTATGGGATCCAGGCCACAGTGAACTCACAGCAGAGGGCCCACATCATAAAACTGTGAGCAACACAGGCGTTGGGACCTCAGCGCAGAAGGCCCACATCCCCATGGGAATGGGAACCTGGCTGGAGTGTCCTCGCACCACTGGACGCACATCAGAAAATGTGGGGAGCCCACCATTTAGGGCCTGACGCCAGAGGGCCGTCATCACCGAGAGGAGGAGGCACCCTGCATACTCCAACTGCCACCAGAGGGCTCACGTCTCCAAGGTGACGTGTGCCAGCCAGGCAGGAGTGACCTCACAGAAGAGGGCCTACCTCACAGAACGTTGAGGAACCTAGCCAGGATTAGACTCCTGCCAGAGGGCCCACCTCACCAAGGGGATGGGAACCAGGCAGGAGTGTCCTCACACAAGTGGGGCCACATCATCGAAAGGTGAGGAACGCAGCACATGTGGCCTCAAGCCATAGGACAGTCATCACCAAGGGGCTGGCAGTGAGGCAGGCAGGAGGAGCCTCACAACAGAGGGCACATAGAATAAAAAAGTTGAGGAATCCAGCAGTTGGAACCTCCCAGCAGGCGGCTCAGAGCACCGATGATAAGGGATCCTTGCCGGAGTGAACTCACAGCAGAGGGCCCACATCATGGTACTGTGAGCAAGCCAGCCGTTTTGACCTCAGAGCAGAAGGCCCATATCCCCATGGGGATGGGAACCTGGCAAGAGTGTCCTCACTCACTTGGCGCACATCAGAAAATGTGGGGAGCCCAGCAGTTATGGCCTAAGGCAAGAGGGCCCTCATCACTGAGGGGAGGAGGATCCCAGCACACTCCAACTGCCACCAGAGGGCCCACGTCGCCAAGGTGACGTGTGCCAGACAGGCATGATTGACCTCACAGCAGAGGGCCCACCTCACAGAAGGGTGAGGAACCCAGCCAGGATCAGACTCTCACCTGAGGGCCCACATCAGCAAGGGGATGGGAACCAGTCCGGACTGTCTTCCCTCCAGTGGGGCCACATCATCGAAAGGTGCGGAACCCAGCACATGTGGCCTCAAACCAGAGGACACACATCACGAAGGGGCTGGGAGTGAGGCAGGCAGGAGGATACTCACAACAGAGGGCCCAAAAAATTAAAAAAGTGAGGAATCCAGCCGTTGGAACCTCCCAGCAGGCGGCCAAGAGCACAGAGGCTATGGGATCCAGGCCTCTGTGAACTAACACCAGAGAGCCCACATCATGAAAATGTGAACAACCCAGCCGTTGGGACCTCAGAGCAGAAGGCCCACATCCCCATGGAGATGGGATCCTAAGAGGAGTGCCCAAGCATCATTGGGCTCACTAAGAAAAGTTGGTGAGCCCAGCAGTTAGGGCCTGACGCAAGAGGGCCCTCATCACCGGGGGGAGGAGATTCCCAGCACACTCCAACTGCCACCACACAGCTGACTTCACCAAGGCAATGTGTGCCAGCCATGCAGGAGTGACCTATCAGCAGAGGGTCTCCCTCACAGAAGGGTGAGGAGCACAGCCAGGAACAGACTCTCACCAGGGGGTCCACATAACCACGTGGATGAGAACCAGGCAGGAGTGTCCTCACACTAGTGGGGCCAAATCATCGAAAGGTGAGGAACCCAGCAAAGGTGGCCACAAACCAGAGGACCCATATCACCAAGGGGTTGAGAGTGAGGTAGGTGTCTGGACGGGCATATTTAACACTCATTTCCCACCAGGAAGAGGAATTAACCAAAGGCTCAGCGTGCCCTGCCAGAAGCAGATTAGGGCCTGAAGCAGTCTTGCGGGTTTGCGGCCAGCTCACAAGAAAGTGAGTTGAAGAAAGGAGCTCAGGGGCCCTGTAATTCACAAACCTGCAGAGTTATAAATGACAGATAACGTCCAAAAATATATTGAAGTAAGGCTGCGAAGAGGACTTGAAAGCGGGGCAGAATTTCAGGAAACCGATTTCAGGAGGTAGACTGGATTTACATTTAAAGCATAGGAAAAGAGGCAGAACATCGACAATGATGCACGTGACATAAAAGGGCATATGAGTTTGTTCCTGAATATATTCAGGAAAAAACACATACGCCCTTTTTGGCAAACCAAGCAAGCTTGCAATGGAAATCTGAACTACTATGAAGTGTCACTTCCCCCTGGTCTAAAGGGCCATCTGAAAAATGTGTAAAATCAAGAAAGGCAAGACAGGCCATGGGGAAAAAGGAGCCTTGTTATGCTGATGGGCGGGATGTAAATTACCAACAGCCACTCTGGAGAAGTGTATGGTGTTTCCTGATACATCTGAAAAACAAAGCAACAGAGTCTAGGGCATTTCCACTTATGGTCCTATAGCTTAGGGAAATTAAAATCAAAAAGACACAGCCACCCCAAAATTTGGGATGGCTCTGTTTACAGGAACCTCTTCTACGGTACAAGTTAAATATCCCAGAGAACAAATAATTGATAAAGAAGTTGCGGTACTTACGTACAACAGAACACCACTCAGCAATGAAATCTGTGTCACCAGGCCTGTACCAGCATAATGAGTGGATTGAGGCACGATGATTCTAAGTGAAATAAGTCACACAGAAAAAGAAACATCATAAGGTATCACTAATGCACGGAATGTAAACTTGGCTACACAGGAACTGAATTACAAAACAGAACAGGGTCTCAAGTTTAGAAAACCAACTTATGCTTGCTTACGGGGAAAGGTGAGTTGGGGTTCTGCATAAAACCAGAGTTTGAAATTAGCACAGATACCGTTCCATAAGCCAAATATGTAATAGACAAGACCTACCCCTTGCTCAACGAAATGGACTCAACTATGAGGTATCACCTCACACCTGTTAGAATGGGCATCATCTGAAAATCTACAAACAACAAATGCTGGAAAGGGTGTGGAGAAAAGGAAGCCTCTTCCACTATTGTTGGGAATATAAATTGATACAGTCACTATGGAGAACAATATGGAGTTTCTTAAGAAACTAATAATAGAATTACCATATGATACAGCAATCCCAGTACTGGACATATACCCAGACAAAACCATAAATCAAAAAGAGACATTCACCGCAATGTTCATTGCATCACTATTTACAATATCGAGGTAATGGAAGCAACCTAAATGCCCACAGACAGACGAATGCATAAAGATGTGGTACATATATAAAATGGAATATTACTAAGCCATGAAAGGAATGAAATTGGGTCATTTGTAGAGACGTCGATGGATCTAGAGACTGTCATACAGACTGAAGTAAGTCAGAAAGAGAAAAACAAATCTTGTATATTCATGCATATATGTGGAACCTAGAAAAACTGTACAGATTAACTGTTTTGCAAGGCATAAATAGAGCAACAGATGTAGACAACAATCGTATGGACAACAAGGGGGGAAAGCTCTTGGGGGGGTGGTGGTGGGAGGAGTTGAGAGATTGGGATTGGCATGTAAACATTTATATGTATAAAATAGATAACCAAGAAGAACCTGCTGTATAAAAATATAAAATAAAATTCAAAATTAAAAAGAAATAAAATTTAAAAAACAAAACAGAAAAAACAATTATTCCCTTCACATACATGTATTTATATGAATAAATTATTTCCATGCTTATATCTGTAAATACAAAAAAGAGGAATAAATTCTACCTTGAACCAAAAACGAAAAAGAGAAAAAAAATACAGAACCCACCAGTTACTCAGAGGAAAACCGTATCAGGGCATTTGCTCCAGTTGTAAACAATTCTGAAGTTGGTCAGTGGTGGGGAATCGTCTCCCATTCAGCCAGCAGCCCCCACACAACAAGCGTCCTCATTGCAAAGCTGGGGCACCGTGCCGAGGCATCTGTGAGTGAACGTGAGCTGAGCCCCAGGCCAGTTGCTGCTGAACTGTTCCCACCCTTCCCAGGTAAAACACCTGAATATATACAAGGACTTGAAAGCCTAGAGGAAGGGCCATGGAGCCACATGAGTGACAGCATGCCAGCTGACTTGGTGCCTGCAGGCCAGCCAGGATGGCCCTGGCCCTGGGTGCTCTTCTGGAAGATTTCCATTTCCCTGCCTGAGATACCCGTCCTGTCCCTGCCCCCACTGCTTTTTCCTTCCTCACCTCTGCCCAGGGAGAAATTCCAGCAGCAGGTATGGGTGACACATCCTCTTCTTTAGCAGGTGGCAGCCTGGCAACTGCTGCAGAAAGTCCAGCAGAGCCCCACTCACACTGGGCCACCCACAAAGCCGTGGCCTCTCACTCCCTCTCACCAGCCCAGCCCCGAGACTTCTGACAGGGCAGAGAAAATGGCGTCAGGCACAGCTGCAGGGGCTCTTGCTGCCTGGAGTGGTATTTATATTGATCTCAACCCAGGCACACCTGGCGAGGGCTGGCCGGCACGGTAAGGCTGCCTAGGTCAGCCAATCATCACCCCTCAGGGGCTCACAGTTGCAGAAAATGGAACTTGCTGAACCGGCCAGGTCCAAGGAACAGGTGTGGGCTCCTGAGAGTCAGGATAGACAAGGGGCTGCAGCTTTGGCTTGTTTTTTAATCATTTTATCTGGCCCATGAGTGGGAGACAACTTCAAGAAAAGCCTCTCCTAATGAGAGGAACCCAGGAGTCAGGGAGAGGAGGGGTGGGTGGTGGTTGGAGACAGAGGCCTGGTGCCCCGGGTGCAGTGGAAGTCTCTGGAAGACCAGGTGGAGGGAGGCCACACAGAGTGATGCCCAGGGTCACAGACCTGTCAGAGCTGCTGTTTGTTAGTTCAAGCCCTGCTCTGAGGTGCTCTGTGTCAGCTCTGAGCGACAGGTGAGATGGGGGTGCTCTTCAGTGAGAGCTATGTGCACGGTTCCTGTGTGCCCAGCCCTGCCACGGTACCTGCAAGGGTAGCTCTGTATCCTGGGAGAGGCCTGACCACGAGAGCCCCGTGGGCTGGGTTGGGGGTGGGGTACCTGCCCAGGAGAGCTCCATATCCTGGGATTGGCCTGACCACGAGAGCCCCATGGGCTGCTGGGGACCTGGTAAAGGATGTCAGGACAGTCAGTGAAGCCACTGAGGATATACCTCCAGTTGCTCCTAATTCCTACACCCTGCTGGTCATTCTACCAACCACCAGGACATGGTATTCTGTATTAGTCTCAATGATGCCTTCTTTTGTATTCCATTAGTCCCAGAGTCACAAGAAATTTTGGCTTGTGAGTGGCAGGACTCAACATACAACTAAAACAATACTTCCGGGCCGTCTTGCCCCAAGGGTTCAAAAATTCCCACACCATCTTTGGGGAAAGCTTAGCTAAAGACCGAAAAGTTCTACCTCTGGAAAAGGAAACCCTCCTTCAATATGCAGACGACATTCTGATCGCCAGCCCTACTAAGGAGGCCTCTGAACTACCAAGCCAATAAAGGATAGAAGTTGTCCAAGAAAAAGCTCAAATATCACAGACTGCGGTGACCTGCCTGGGCTTCATTCTCACAGAAGGTCGGAGAAGTCCATCCCAGGAAAGGGAAGAAACCATTTGCAGCCTTACCCCTTTCTAAAACTAGAAGACAGCTTAGGGGTTCCTGGGGAGGCCAGGGTTTGCTGCTTCTGGATCCCTAACTACAGTCTACTAGCTGGGCCTCTATATGAAACACTGAAAGGAAAAGATGATGATCCTTTTGAACAGAATCCAGAAGTGGCCTTTCAAGAATGGAAAGAGCAGTCAATTCAGACCCTTGCCCTGGAACTCCCTAATTGAGCTAAACCCTTTGACCTTTCCATTCCCGGTGAAAGGTGAGTCGCCATTGGAGAATTAGTGCAAAAACTGGGACCACTTGAAATGGAACAACACAAGAATGCCATCCAGGTAGGATAAACTACAGTCACCAAGGGGCTTGGCCCACTGCCACATCTGGCCAAGATACTGGCGGTATCTAAAAACCTGGAAATCAGCAGCCCAAAAGGCCACCTCCCTCCTAAGGGAAAAGGACCCCACGTGGTGATCCTAATCACCAACCATGCCCTGAAGTTGCAGGGTTCGCTCCGTGGGCACACCGACCTCGAGTGAGGAGGCCCTCTAACTCCAACATCCAGAGAGATAACCGGGGGCAACAGGGCACCATGACGACTCGTGTGAACATCACTTGACCTGGAGTTTCTCTCATAAAACAACAATAGTGTGTCCCGAAGGAGTAGACTACTGCTTGCAGGACTTACTGCACCCAGAGGGGAGCTAATAATCTTGGCGGGGAAAACGTATATCACACTGTCACCATAGAATAGCCTACAGACACCGTGATGATGGTGGCCAATAAGACCGGCTGGACTCCTGTTTACTTCAAAAGGCTGTTGACTCAGTGGCCATCATGGTCCTTGATCACCATTGACCCTGGACTGTCTGGGAGTTGAGCGGGCAGGACTCTGACACCTGGTGCTGTTTTTATGTTAATTCAGGGGCCTAATTGAAGAAAGAGCAGACTACTGGTCAGAGCATCTAGGCTGGCAGAAACGGTCAGCCTAAGGTGGCCGAACAAATGTGGGGCGGGGTGAAACCGGCCCCCACAGCGTCTCTGCACATCTCTTTCCTGGACCCTTAAAGGTCATTAGAATCTATAACACTTCCAATGCTGGTGCTCAGGCGGACGAGCAGGGAGGCAGGGGTCCTGGGGCCAATCAACGTCACCTGGAGGCTGCTGGGGAGAAGTTCTGACCCTCGTCCCCTGGTATGAGGGCTCCCAACTCAGCACTCAGCAGTTACAGAAGAAGGGTCTGCACCCTCAGCACTCCAAGAATGAGGAACGGGACAAAAGGCAGAGGAGGGGTTTGTCCCCAGCAAAGCCCATTAAAAATCCCTGGGAGATAAAAATAGAATCTGGGCAATAAAGTCAAGTCTGACCTTTTTTATCCTTTGTGCTTTGTCTAATTTCACGTGCTCCTAGGGTCCCGCATGCAGAGGTTCCACACCCGGCACTTCAGACCAGATTTCCTAGTGCAGAATGGCTGGGTCGACACCTCAGCTCCTGGGGCCCAGTGCAGACTCCGAGATATAGAGCCTGAGCTGCAGCCAACCCGGCCCTCGAGTGCTCCGCCCCCTCCCTCCCACTGACTCTGACAGGATCTCTACACAGCAGCCCAGCCCACAGCCCACAGGGTAGTGCATGCTCTCACCTCTCCATTCTCTGTTTAAAATATAAAGTTTCCTTTGCTTGTGAACCAAACTCAGTCTCGATCTGTTGGCCCCAATGACACTGGGCAGGGGGACACTTGTTGGGGTCCACTCTGGAGGATCAGTAACAGAAATTGAGACTATTGTAACTTCAATGAACAGATGTGTGAGCCAAACTGTAGTTAACATAGAACAGTTTATAAGGCTCGGGTAAAGTAAGATGTTTCTAACACTTCCATTTGATATTTCCATCACTTTATTATAAGCAAGTTCAGTGAAAAGGTTTGTCTTATTTGTCAGGTCAATATTAGAGAAATGAAGTGATTTCTTTCCAAGGATGTACACCTAATAATCTTGGTTAAAGCTTCAATCTTGTTTTAAATGCTTTTCCATTGAAAATGATACCTCTCTTTCAGCTCCCCCATTTCTGAGAAGTATAAAATCTTATAATTTATTATTACCAAAGGGGAAAGGTGGGAGGAGGGATAAATTAACAGTTTGGAATTAACACACACACACTGCTATGTATAAAATAGATCATCAACAAGGAACTACTGTATAGCACAGGGAACTACACTCAATATTTTGCAATAACCTATAAGGGGAAATAATCGGAAAAAGAATAGATATTTTTATTGACATCATCTATCAATGACAGTTAAAGTGTAACCTAAGGGAAGCCGGTGGTGAGTGCTTCTGACCCTGAAGACTTCAATCATCTAAAGTTTGGACTCTGCCTACTTCCCAAGGCCCTTAATGAACATATGTGTAGCCGTAGCTTAAAAAATTCCCCAGTTTGGGTTTTGGGGAGACACTGATTTTGAAAAAGCCCTGGTGTTCTCCTTACATGAATGGGACTCTTCCTACTGCTAAAACATGTCTGTCACACACAGAGGATGGTATACCGTCTGATTGGGAAGAGTTTGGAAAAGGCATCTCATCTCCTCATCTCCTGGTGCTCGGGTTCACCCCTCCAGCGTCTTTACTAACAGTCTCCCCACTTGGAGATGTCAGCACTGTCAACATCCTGTTGCGTACAGTTTGGAATTTGTCCAGAGGATGAAGCGGAAGGATGAGGAACAATGAGAGACAAGTCCTAGGTGTTCAGACAGGCACATGTCACTCTAATTTCCAATCAGGAAGACGAATTGACCAAAGGCTAGGGTTGCCCATGGAAACAGTATAGGGCTTGAGGAAATCCCACTGCTTTGTGGCCAGTTCCCATAAACACAAGTTGAACAATGGAACTCAGGGACAGTAAAATTCACAAAACTGCAGAGTTGAAAATATCTATCACTGAAAAATGTCTTGAGGAAAGTCAGAGAAAAGGATTGGTAAGCAAGGGAGAATGGCAGGAAAGGGATTTGAGGAGGTAGAAAGGACTCGCCATTAAGCACAAGAAAAGGGGCTGAACATTGCCAACATTGCAGTTGGCCAAAAAGGCTGTATGCATTTTTTTCTGTATATATTCAAGAAAAGGGCATACACTTTTTTAGCCAACCAAACAGGTGGGCACTGGAAATCAATACTACAAAAGATATCACTTCGCATCAGTCAGAAGAGCCATCCTCATAAAGTGTAAACACCAGAAATGCAGGACAGGGCAAGGAGAAGAGGGAGCCCTGTGAGGCTTATAGTGGAAATGTATATTGCCAACGGCCATTCTGGAGAAGTGTATTGTGTTTACTAAAGCATCTAAAAAATGAGCTACAGAGCATAGGGCACTTGCACTCATGGGCGTATGTCTTGGGAGAAACAAAAATCGAGAGGACACAGGCACCGCAATGTTTACTGCCTCTCTGTTTAAAAGATCCTCGACTAGGATATAACTTAAATGTCTCTGGAGGGAAAAAATGGATAGAGATGTGGTACTTATGTAGAGTGGAATATTACTCAGCCTGGAAATCAATGAAATATGGCCAGTTGTAACAACTCCGGAGGAGTTACGTATGATCATTCTAAGTGACATAATTCAAAAAGAAAAAGACACATATCATAAGATATCACTTAAAGGTGGAATCCAAAATGGCTACACATGAAATAAATTACAAAACAAAAACATAGTCAAATATGTAGAAAACACGCGTAAGGCTGCTAAACGGGAAAGGTGGGGAGGGGTGAGGCATCATCCAGGAGGTTGAAATTAGCAAAGATACCATTCCAAATACCAAACTGATAATCAACAAGGCCTACACGGTAGCTAAAAGAACTGCACTCAGCACACTCAAGTCACCGGAAAAGAATATCTATGACTGGTAAGAATCTGAAAAAGAATTTATTGATGTCTCTCTGTATGTGGATCAAGTGGATGTACAGCAGCAAGAAACAGAGCTTTGAAAATCAGCTGTAACCAATATAGTAATAAATTGAAAAAAATAAACGACAGAGAGAAAGAGAAAACCTCTTACAACTTTTCCTCAGGGACGGTGATGCAACATGGATTGAACATATCTAGACCCACAGCAGGATGACACATAAGGCTGGAAACTGTTCGTGCTAAGAGAAATGTGAGGTTGGGTGAGGAAATGCACACCCTTTAAAGTAATACTACCTGGTACCCATTCAATGGGTCCCAAATCTGCAGGTTCAAGGGATCTTCCTACAGCTAAAACATGCATGGAAAACCCAGAGAACTGTACACCATGCGATCGGGAGATGTGTCTAAAATGCACCTCATTTATCCTCTCCTGGTGCTCCTGTTCATCATTCCAGCCACGTTACTTAGAATCTCCCCACTTAGAGAATCAGCACATTTAAACTTCTGTTTCACACATTTTGCAAATTGTGAGGAGGATGAACGGGAAGAGGGGGAACCAATGAGAGAATAGTTGTAGGGGTTTGGACGGGCAAATGTCACTCTAATTTCCCATTAAGAATAAGAATTAAAAAAAGGCTCAGCCCGCCTCGCCGGAGCCAAAATAGGGCCTGAAGCAATCCTGCGGCTTTGAGGCCAGCTCACAAAAGAGCAACTTAAAAAATGGAGCTCAGGGTCACTGCAATTCACAAACCTGCAGAGTTATAAATGAAAACTAACGTCCAAAAATATGTTGAGGTAAGGCAAAGAAGAGGATCTGAATGCAAGACAGAATTGCAAGAAACAGATTTCAAGAGATAGATTGGACTCGTCTTTAAAGCACATGAAAAGCGGCAGAATTTCGACAATGATGCAGTTGGCCCAAAAGGGAGTATGCATTTTTTCCTGAATATATCCAGGAAAAAACGCATACGCACTTTATGGGCAACCAAGCAAGCAAGCAATGCAAATGTGCACAACAAAGAAGTCTCATTTCCCACCGGTCAAAAGGGCCATCCGAAAAAATTGTAAAAACCAGAAATGCAGGACAGGCCATGGAGAACAGGGAGCCTTTATACGCTGATGGACAGTGTGTGAACTGCCGAGAGCCACTCTGGAGAAGTGTATGGTGGTTCCTAAATCATCTAAAAAACAGAGCTACAGAGCATAGGGCACTTCCAATCATGGAAGTATATCTAGGGAAGTCTAAAAATCAACAAGACACAAGCACACCACAGTTTAGGGCTACTCTGTTTACAAGAACCTCAACTTCAGTACACCTTAAATATCCCAGGAAAGAGAACAATGGATAAAAAAATGTGGTACTTATGTACAATGGAATATCTCTTCACCATGAAATCAATGTAATAAGGCTAGTAGAAGGATAAAGAGTGGATTTCGGTCCGATAATACTACTTGAAATAAGTCAAACAAAAAAAAGAAACATATCATAAGATATCACTTATAGAGGGAGGATAAATATGGCTGCACAAAAAATGAATTACAAAACAGAACAGTGTCTCACATTTAGAAAACACACTTATGTCAGCTTAAGGGGAAAGGAGAGGTGGGGTGCTGCATAAAACCAGAGATTGAAATTAGCACAGATACCGTTCCATAAGCCAAATATGTAATAGACAAGAGCTACTCCTTGCTCAGCGAAGAGGACACAACACCCCATATTAAACGTCTAAGAATATAACTGACTAGTAAGAATCTTAATACCTATGGATTTATATGTCTCCGAAAGAGAATCAAGCGTTTGTACAGTGCCATAAGAGCAGCAGTGATAGGATTGGTCAGGTTCGGTGAGCAAATGCAGAACCTCTGAAGTCATATTGCATGGTACCCATTCCATGGGTCTCAACTTTCCAGGTTTAAGGGATTCTTCCTTCAGCTAAAACATGCATGTGGAACCCAGGGTATGATCCACCGTGTGATCGGGAAACGTGTACAAATGGGTCAGTTTTCGTCCCCTGGTACTCGGGTTCAACATTCCAGACGCTTTACTAACACTCTCTCCACTAGCAGAGTCAGTGCCTTTAACCTCCTGTTTGGCCCAGTTTGCAATTTCTGCGGAAAATGAACAGGAATAGGGAGAACCAATGAGAGACTAGCTGGAGGTGTCTGGACGGGCAAATTTAACTCTCATTTCCCACCAGGAAGAAGAATTAACCAAAGGCTCAGCGTGCCGTGTTGGAACCACACTAGGGCCTGAAGCAATCCTGCGGTGTTGCGGCCAGCTCACAAGAAAGCGAGTTGAAGAAAGGAGCTCAGGGGCACTGTAATTCACAAGCCTGCAGAGTTATAAATGACAGCTATCGTCCAAAAATATATTGAAGTAAGGCTGCCAAGAGGACTTGAAAGCGTGGCAGAATTGCAGGAAACCGATTTCAGGAGGTAGACTGGAATTGCATGTAAAGCATAGCAAAACAGGCAGAACGTCCACAATGACGCACTTGGCCAAAAAGGGCGTATGCGTTTTTTTCTGAATATATTCAGGAAAAACCGCATACGCACTTTTTGGCCAACCAAGCAAGCTTGCAAAGGAAATCTGCACTACAATGAAGTCTCACTGCCCCCCCGGTCAAAAGGGCCATCTGAAAAAAGTGTAAAATCCAGAAAGGCAGGACAGGCCATGGAGAACTGGGAGCCTTGTTATGCTAATGGGCAGGATGTAAATTCCCAACAGCCACTCTGGAGAAGTGTATGGTGTTTCCTGAAACATCTAAAAAACAAAGCAACAGAGCCTAGGGCACTTCCACTTATGGTCCTATAGCTTAGGGAAATTAAAATCAAAAAGACACAGCCACCCCAAATTTTGGGACGGCTCTGTTTACAAGAACTTCGTTTACGGTACAAGTTCAATATCACATAAAGTGAAAAATGGATAAAGAAGTTGTGGTACTTACGTACAATGCAATATCACTCAGCAATGAAATCTATGTCATCAGGCCCATAGCAGCATAATGAGTGGATTCAGGTACGATGATTCTAAGTGAAATAAGTCACAGAGAAAAAGAAACATCATAAGATATCACTACTACACGGAATGTAAACTTGGCTACACAGGAACTGAATTACAAAACAGAACAGGGTCTCAAAAGTAGAAAACCAACTTATGCTTGCTTAAGGGGAAAGGTGAGTTGGGGTGCTGCATAAAACCAGAGATTGAAATTAGCACAGATACCGTTCCATAAGCCAAATATGTAATAGACAAGAGCTACTCCTTGCTCAACGAAGTGGACTCAACGCCCCATATTAAACGCCTAAGAATATACCTGACTAGTAAGAATCGTAAATCCTATGGATTTATATGTCTCCGAAAGAGAATCAAGCATGTGTACAGTGGCATTAATGGTGCAGTGATAGGATTGGTGAGGTTCGGTGAGCAAATGCAGACCCTTTGAAGTCATATTGCATGGTACCCATTCCATGGGTCTCAACTCTCCAGGTTTAAGGGATTCTTCCTTCAGCTAAAACATGCATGTGGAACCCAGAGTATGATACACCGTGTCATCGGGAAACGTGTTCAAATGTGTCAGTTTTCGTCCCCTGGTACTCGGGTGCAACATTCCAGACGCTTTACTAACACTCTCCCCACTTGGAGAGTCAGTGCCTTTAACCTCCTGTTTGGCCCAGTTTGCAATTTCTGCGGAAAATGAACAGGAATAGGGAGAACCAATGAGAGACTAGCTGGAGGTGTCTGGACGGGCAAATTTAACTCTCATTTCCCACCAGGAAGAGGAATTAACCAAAGGCTCAGCGTGCCGTGCCGGAACCACACTAGGGCCTGAAGCAATCCTGCGGTGTTGCGGCCAGCTCACAAGAAAGCGAGTTGAAGAAAGGAGCTGAGGGGCACAGTAATTCACAAACCTGCAGAGTTATAAATGACAGCTATCGTCCAAAAATATATTGAAGTAAGGCTGCCAAGAGGACTTGAAAGCGGGGCAGAATTGCAGGAAACCGATTTCAGGAGTTAGACTGGAATTGCATGTAAAGCATAGGAAAAGAGGCAGAACGTCCACAATGATGCACTTGGCCAAAAAGGACGTATGCGTTTTTTCCTGAATATATTCAGGAAAAAACGCATACGCTCTTTTTGGCCAACCAAGCAAGCTTGCAAAGGAAATCTGCACTACAATGAAGTCTCACTGCCCCCGGTCAAAAGGGCCATCTGAAAAAAGTGTAAAATCCAGAAAGGCAGGACAGGCCATGGAGAACTGGGAGCCTTGTTATGCTGATGGGCAGGATATAAATTGCCAACAGCCACTCTGGAGAAGTGTATGGTGTTTCCTGAAACATCTAAAAAACAAAGCAACAGAGCCTAGGGCACTTCCACTTATGGTCCTATAGCTTAGGGAAATTTAAATCAAAAAGACACAGCCACCCCAAAGTTTGGGACGGCTCTGTTTACAAGAACCTCGTTTACGGTACGAATTCAGTATCACAGAAAGTGAAAAATGGATAATGAAGTTTTGGTACTTACATACAATGCAATATCACTCAGCAATGAAATCTATGTCATCAGGCCCATAGCAGCATAATGAGTGGATTCAGGTACGATGATTCTAAGTGAAATAAGTCACACAGAAAAAGAAACATCATAAGATATCACTACTACACGGAATGTAAACTTGGCTACACAGGAACTGAATTACAAAACAGAACAGGGTCTCAAATGTAGAAAACCAACATATGCTTGCTTAAGGGGAAAGGTGAGTTGGGGTGCTGCATAAAACCAGAGATTGAAATTAGCACAGATACCGTTCCATAAGCCAAATATGTAATAGACAAGAGCTAGTCCTTGCTCAACGAAGTGGACTCAATGCCCCATATTAAACGCCTAAGAATATACCTGACTAGTAAGAATCTTAAACCCTATGTATTTATATGTCTCTGAAAGAGAATCAAGCATGTGTACAGCGGCATAAATGGAGCAGTGATAGGATTGGTGAGGTTCGGTGAGCAAATGCAGACCCTTTGAAGTCATATTGCATGGTACCCATTCCATGGGTCTCAACTCTCCAGGTTTAAGGGATTCTTCCTTCAGCTAAAACATGCATGTGGAACCCAGAGTATGATACACCGTGTCATCGGGAAACGTGTTCAAATGTGTCAGTTTTCGTCCCCTGGTACTCGGGTGGAACATTCCAGACGCTTTACTAACACTCTCCCCACTTGGAGAGTCAGTGCCTTTAACCTCCTGTTTGGCCCAGTTTGCAATTTCTGCGGAAAATGAACAGGAATAGGGAGAACCAATGAGAGACTAGCTGGAGGTGTCTGGACGGGCAAATTTAACTCTCATTTCCCACCAGGAAGAGGAATTAACCAAAGGCTCAGCGTGTCGTGCCGGAACCACACTAGGGCCTGAAGCAATCCTGCGGTGTTGCGGCCAGCTCACAAGAAAGCGAGTTGAAGAAAGGAGCTCAGGGGCACAGTAATTCACAAACCTGCAGAGTTATAAATGACAGCTATCGTCCAAAACTATATTGAATTAAGGCTGCCAAGAGGACTTGAAAGCGGGGCAGAATTGCAGGAAACTGATTTCAGGAGGTAGACTGGAATTGCATGTAAAGCATAGCAAAAGAGGCAGAACGTCCACAATGATGCACTTGGCCAAAAAGGGCGTATGCGTTTTTTCCTCAGTAAAAAACGCATACGCCCTTTTTGGCCAACCAAACAAGCTTGCAAAGGAAATCTGCACTACAATGAAGTCTCACTGCCCCCCGGTCAAAAGGGCCATCTGAAAAAAGTGTAAAATCCAGAAAGGCAGTACAGGCCATGGAGAATTGGGAGCCTTGTTATGCTCATGGGCGGGATGTAAATTGCCAACAGCCACTCTGGAGAAGTGTATGGTGTTTCCTGAAACATCTAAAAAACAAAGCAACAGAGACTAGGGCACTTCCACTTATGGTCCTATAGCTTAGGGAAATTAAAATCAAAAAGACACAGCCACCCCAAAGTTTGGGACGGCTCTGTTTACAAGAACCTCGTTTACGGTACGAATTCAGTATCACAGAAAGTGAAAAATGGATAATGAAGTTTTGGTACTTACATACAATGCAATATCACTCAGCAATGAAATCTATGTCATCAGGCCCATAGCAGCATAATGAGTGGATTCAGGTACGATGATTCTAAGTGAAATAAGTCACACAGAAAAAGAAACATCATAAGATATCACTACTACACGGAATGTAAACTTGGCTACACAGGAACTGAATTACAAAACAGAACAGGGTCTCAAATGTAGAAAACCAACATATGCTTGCTTAAGGGGAAAGGTGAGTTGGGGTGCTGCATAAAACCAGAGATTGAAATTAGCACAGATACCGTTCCATAAGCCAAATATGTAATAGACAAGAGCTAGTCCTTGCTCAACGAAGTGGACTCAATGCCCCATATTAAACGCCTAAGAATATACCTGACTAGTAAGAATCTTAAACCCTATGTATTTATATGTCTCCGAAAGAGAATCAAGCATGTGTACAGCGGCATAAATGGAGCAGTGATAGGATTGGTGAGGTTCGGTGAGCAAATGCAGACCCTTTGAAGTCATATTGCATGGTACCCATTCCATGGGTCTCAACTCTCCAGGTTTAAGGGATTCTTCCTTCAGCTAAAACATGCATGTGGAACCCAGAGTATGATACACCGTGTCATCGGGAAACGTGTTCAAATGTGTCAGTTTTCGTCCCCTGGTACTCGGGTGGAACATTCCAGACGCTTTACTAACACTCTCCCCACTTGGAGAGTCAGTGCCTTTAACCTCCTGTTTGGCCCAGTTTGCAATTTCTGCGGAAAATGAACAGGAATAGGGAGAACCAATGAGAGACTAGCTGGAGGTGTCTGGACGGGCAAATTTAACTCTCATTTCCCACCAGGAAGAGGAATTAACCAAAGGCTCCGCGTGTCGTGCCGGAACCACACTAGGGCCTGAAGCAATCCTGCGGTGTTGCGGCCAGCTCACAAGAAAGCGAGTTGAAGAAAGGAGCTCAGGGGCACAGTAATTCACAAACCTGCAGAGTTATAAATGACAGCTATCGTCCAAAACTATATTGAATTAAGGCTGCCAAGAGGACTTGAAAGCGGGGCAGAATTGCAGGAAACTGATTTCAGGAGGTAGACTGGAATTGCATGTAAAGCATAGGAAAAGAGGCAGAACGTCCACAATGATGCACTTGGCCAAAAAGGGCGTATGCGTTTTTTCCTCAGTAAAAAACGCATACGCCCTTTTTGGCCAACCAAACAAGCTTGCAAAGGAAATCTGCACTACAATGAAGTCTCACTGCCCCCCGGTCAAAAGGGCCATCTGAAAAAAGTGTAAAATCCAGAAAGGCAGTACAGGCCATGGAGAATTGGGAGCCTTGTTATGCTCATGGGCGGGATGTAAATTGCCAACAGCCACTCTGGAGAAGTGTATGGTGTTTCCTGAAACATCTAAAAAACTAAGCAACAGAGACTAGGGCACTTCCACTTATGGTCCTATAGCTTAGGGAAATTAAAATCAAAAAGACACAGCCACCCCAAAGTTTGGGACGGCTCTGTTTACAAGAACTTCGTTTACGGTACAAGTTCAATATCACAGAAAGTGAAAAATGGATAAAGAAGTTGTGGTACTTACGTACAATGCAATATCACTCAGCAATGAAATCTATGTCATCAGGCCCGTAGCAGCATAATGAGTGGTTACAGGTACGATGATTCTAAGTGAAATAAGTCACAGAGAAAAACAAACATCATAAGATATCACTACTACACGGAATGTAAACTTGTCTACACAGGAACTGAATTACAAAACAGAACAGTGTCTCAAATGGTGAAAACCAACTTATGCTTGCTTAAGGGGAAAGGTGAGTTGGGGTGCTGCATAAAACCAGAGATTGAAATTAGCACAGATACCGTTCCATAAGCCAAATATGTAATAGACATGAGCTACTCCTTGCTCAACGAAGTGGACTCAACGCCCCATATTAAACGCCTAAGAATATACCTGACAAGTAAGAATCTTAAAACCTATGGATTTATATGTCTCCGAAAGAGAATCAAACGTGTGTACAGCGGCATAAACGCAGCAGTGATAGGATTGGTGAGGTTCGGTGAGCAAATGCAGACCCTTTGAAGTCATATTGCATGGTACCCATTCCATGGGTCTCAACTCTCCAGGTTTAAGGGATTCTTCCTTCAGCTAAAACATGCATGTGGAACCCAGAGTATGATCCACCGTGTGATCGGGAAACGTATTCAAATGTGTCTCAGGTTTCGTCCCCTGGTACTCGGGTGCAACATTCCAGAAGCTTTACTAACACTCTCCCCACTTGGAGAGTCAGTGCCTTTAACCTCCTGTTTGGCCCAGTTTGCAATTTCTGCAGAAAATGAACAGGAATAGGGAGAACCAATGAGAGACTAGCTAGAGGTGTCTGGACGGGCAAATTTAACTCTCAGTTCCCACCAGGAAGAGGAATTAACCAAAGGCTCAGCGTGCCATGCCGGAACCACACTAGGGCCTGAAGCAATCCCGCGGTGTTGCGGTCAGCTCACAAGAAAGCGAGTTGAAGAAAGGAGCTCAGGGGCACTGTAATTCACAAACCTGCAGAGTTATAAATGACAGCTATCGTACAAAAATATATTGAAGTAAGGCTGCCAAGAGGACTTGAAATCGGGGCAGAATTGCAGGAAACCGATTTCAGGAGGTAGACTGGAATTGCATGTAAAGCATAGGAAAAGAGGCAGAACGTCCACAATGATGCACTTGGCCAAAAAGCGCGTATGCGTTTTTTCCTGAATATATTCAGGAAAAAACGCATACGCCCTTTTTGGCCAACCAAGCAAGCTTGCAAAGGATATCTGCACTACAATGAAGTCTCACTGCCCCCCGGTCTAAAGGGCCATCTGAAAAAAGTGTAAAATCCAGAAAGGCAGTACAGGCCATGGAGAACTGGGAGCCTTGTTATGCTCATGGGCGGGATGTAAATTGCCAACAGCCACTCTGGAGAAGTGTATGGTGTTTCCTGAAACATCTAAAAAACAAAGCAACAGAGACTAGGGCACTTCCACTTATGGTCCTATAGCTTAGGGAAATTAAAATCAAAAAGACACAGCCACCCCAAAGTTTGGGACGGCTCTGTTTACAAGAACTTCGTTTACGGTACAAGTTCAATATCACACAAAGTGAAAAATGGATAATGAAGTTTTGCTACTTACATACAATGCAATATCACTCAGCAATGAAATCTATGTCATCAGGCCCGTAGCAGCATAATGAGTGGTTTCAGGTACGATGATTCTAAGTGAAATAAGTCACACAGAAAAAGAAACATCATAAGATATCACTACTACACGGAATGTAAACTTGGCTACACAGGAACTGAATTACAAAACAGAACAGGGTCTCAAATGGAGAAAACCAACTTATGCTTGCTTAAGGGGAAAGGTGAGTTGGGGTGCTGCATAAAAGCAGAGATTGAAATTAGCACAGATACCGTTCCATAAGCCAAATATGTAATAGACATGAGCTACTCCTTGCTCAACGAAGTGGACTCAACGCCCCATATTAAACGCCTAAGAATATACCTGACAAGTAAGAATCTTAAAACCTATGGATTTATATGTCTCCGAAAGAGAATCAAACGTGTGTACAGCGGCATAAACGCAGCAGTGATAGGATTGGTGAGGTTCGGTGAGCAAATGCAGACCCTTTGAAGTCATATTGCATGGTACCCATTCCATAGGTCTCAACTCTCCAGGT
Source organism: Grampus griseus (assembly GCF_964374135.1). Classification (NCBI taxonomy): domain Eukaryota; kingdom Metazoa; phylum Chordata; class Mammalia; order Artiodactyla; family Delphinidae; genus Grampus; species Grampus griseus. Next base: position 23,080 of record NW_028132916.1, on the reverse strand, counting down.
TTAAGGGATTCTTCCTTCAGCTAAAACATGCATGTGGAACCCAGTGTATGATCCACCGTGTGATCGGGAAACGTGTTCAAATGTGTCAGTTTTCGTCCCCTGGTACTCGGGTGCAACATTCCAGACGCTTTACTAACACTCTCCCCACTTGGAGAGTCAGTGCCTTTAACCTCCTGTTTGGCCCAGTTTGCAATTTCTGCGGAAAATGAACAGGAATAGGGAGAACCAATGAGAGACTAGCTGGAGGTGTCTGGACGGGCAAATTTAACTCTCAGTTCCCACCAGGAAGAGGAATTAACCAAAGGCTCAGCGTGCCATGCCGGAACCACACTAGGGCCTGATGCAATCCTGCGGTGTTGCGGCCAGCTCACAAGAAAGCGAGTTGAAGAAAGGAGCTCAGGGGCACTGTAATTCACAAACCTGCAGAGTTATAAATGACAGCTATCGTACAAAAATATATTGAAGTAAGGCTGCCAAGAGGACTTGAAAGCGGGCAGAATTGCAGGAAACCGATTTCAGGAGGTAGACTGGAATTGCATGTAAAGCATAGGAAAAGAGGCAGAACGTCCACAATGATGCACTTGGCCAAAAAGGGCGTATGCGTTTTTTCCTGAATATATTCAGGAAAAAACGCATACGCCCTTTTTGGCCAACCAAGCAAGCTTGCAAAGGAAATCTGCACTACAATGAAGTCTCATTGCCCCCCGGTCAAAAGGGCCATCTGAAAAAAGTGTAAAATCCAGAAAGGCAGTACAGGCCATGGAGAACTGAGAGCCTTGTTATGCTCATGGGCGGGATGTAAATTGCCAACAGCCACTCTGGAGAAGTGTATGGTGTTTCCTGAAACATCTAAAAAACAAAGCAACAGAGACAAGGGCACTTCCACTTATGGTCCTATAGCTTAGGGAAATTAAAATCAAAAAGACACAGCCACCCCAAATTTTGGGATGGCTCTGTTTACAAGAACTTCGTTTACGGTACAAGTTCAATATCACACAAAGTGAAAAATGGATAAGGAAGTTGTGGTACTTACGTACAATGCAATATCACTCAGCAATGAAATCTATGTCATCAGGCCCATAGCAGCATAATGAGTGGATTCAGGTACGATGATTCTAAGTGAAATAAGTCACACAGAAAAAGAAACATCATAAGATATCACTACTACACGGAATGTAAACTTGGCTACACAGGAACTGAATTACAAAACAGAACAGGGTCTCAAATGTAGAAAACCAACATATGCTTGCTTAAGGGGAAAGGTGAGTTGGGGTGCTGCATAAAACCAGAGATTGAAATTAGCACAGATACCGTTCCATAAGCCAAATATGTAATAGACAAGAGCTAGTCCTTGCTCAACGAAGTGGACTCAATGCCCCATATTAAACGCCTAAGAATATACCTGACTAGTAAGAATCTTAAACCCTATGTATTTATATGTCTCCGAAAGAGAATCAAGCATGTGTACAGCGGCATAAATGGAGCAGTGATAGGATTGGTGAGGTTCGGTGAGCAAATGCAGACCCTTTGAAGTCATATTGCATGGTACCCATTCCATGGGTCTCAACTCTCCAGGTTTAAGGGATTCTTCCTTCAGCTAAAACATGCATGTGGAACCCAGAGTATGATACACCGTGTCATCGGGAAACGTGTTCAAATGTGTCAGTTTTCATCCCCTGGTACTCGGGTGGAACATTCCAGACGCTTTACTAACACTCTCCCCACTTGGAGAGTCAGTGCCTTTAACCTCCTGTTTGGCCAAGTTTGCAATTTCTGCGGAAAATGAACAGGAATAGGGAGAACCAATGAGAGACTAGCTGGAGGTGTCTGGACGGGCAAATTTAACTCTCATTTCCCACCAGGAAGAGGAATTAACCAAAGGCTCAGCGTGTCGTGCCGGAACCACACTAGGGCCTGAAGCAATCCTGCGGTGTTGCGGCCAGCTCACAAGAAAGCGAGTTGAAGAAAGGAGCTCAGGGGCACAGTAATTCAAAAACCTGCAGAGTTATAAATGACAGCTATCGTCCAAAACTATATTGAATTAAGGCTGCCAAGAGGACTTGAAAGCGGGGCAGAATTGCAGGAAACTGATTTCAGGAGGTAGACTGGAATTGCATGTAAAGCATAGGAAAAGAGGCAGAACGTCCACAATGATGCACTTGGCCAAAAAGGGCGTATGCGTTTTTTCCTGAATATATTCAGGAAAAAACGCATACGCCCTTTTTGGCCAACCAAGCAAGCTTGCAAAGGAAATCTGCACTACAATGAAGTCTCACTGCCCCCCGGTCAAAAGGGCCATCTGAAAAAAGTGTAAAATCCAGAAAGGCAGTACAGGCCATGGAGAACTGGGAGCCTTGTTATGCTCATGGGCGGGATGTAAATTGCCAACAGCCACTCTGGAGAAGTGTATGGTGTTTCCTGAAACATCTAAAAAACAAAGCAACAGAGACTAGGGCACTTCCACTTATGGTCCTATAGCTTAGGGAAATTAAAATCAAAAAGACACAGCCACCCCAAAGTTTGGGACGGCTCTGTTTACAAGAACTTCGTTTACGGTACAAGTTCAATATCACACAAAGTGAAAAATGGATAAAGAAGTTGTGGTACTTACGTACAATGCAATATCACTCAGCAATGAAATCTATGTCATCAGGCCCATAGCAGCATAATGAGTGGATTCAGGTACGATGATTCTAAGTGAAATAAGTCACACAGAAAAAGAAACATCATAAGATATCACTACTACACGGAATGTAAACTTGGCTACACAGGAACTGAATTACAAAACAGAACAGGGTCTCAAATGTAGAAAACCATCTTATGCTTGCTTAAGGGGAAAGGTGAGTTGGGGTGCTGCATAAAACCAGAGATTGAAATTAGCACAGATACCGTTCCATAAGCCAAATATGTAATAGACAAGAGCTACTCCTTGCTCAACGAAGTGGACTCAACGCCCCATATTAAACGCCTAAGAATATACCTGACTAGTAAGAATCTTAAAACCTATGGATTTATATGTCTCTGAAAGAGAATCAAGCGTGTGTATAGTGGCATAAACGCAGCAGTGATAGGATTGGTGAGGTTCGGTGAGCAAATGCAGACCCTTTGAAGTCATATTGCATGGTACCCATTCCATGGGTCTCAACTCTCCAGGTTTAAGGGATTCTTCCTTCAGCTAAAACATGCATGTGGAACCCAGAGTATGATCCACCGTGTGATCGGGAAACGTGTTCAAATGTGTCAGTTTTGGTCCCCTGGTACTCGGGTGAAACATTCCAGACGCTTTACTAACACTCTCCCCACTTGGAGAGTCAGTGCCTTTAACCTCCTGTTTGGCCCAGTTTGCAATTTCTGCAGAAAATGAACAGGAATAGGGAGAACCAATGAGAGACTAGCTGGAGGTGTCTGGACGGGCAAATTTAACTCTCAGTTCCCACCAGGAAGAGGAATTAACCAAAGGCTCAGCGTGCCATGCCGGAACCACACTAGGGCCTGAAGCAATCCCGCGGTGTTGCGGTCAGCTCACAAGAAAGCGAGTTGAAGAAAGGAGCTCAGGGGCACTGTAATTCACAAACCTGCAGAGTTATAAATGACAGCTATCGTACAAAAATATATTGAAGTAAGGCTGCCAAGAGGACTTGAAATCGGGGCAGAATTGCAGGAAACCGATTTCAGGAGGTAGACTGGAATTGCATGTAAAGCATAGGAAAAGAGGCAGAACGTCCACAATGATGCACTTGGCCAAAAAGGGCGTATGCGTTTTTTCCTGAATATATTCAGGAAAAAACGCATACGCCCTTTTTGGCCAACCAAGCAAGCTTGCAAAGGAAATCTGCACTACAATGAAGTCTCACTGCCCCCCGGTCAAAAGGGCCATCTGAAAAAAGTGTAAAATCCAGAAAGGCAGTACAGGCCATGGAGAACTGGGAGCCTTGTTATGCTCATGGGCGGGATGTAAATTGCCAACAGCCACTCTGGAGAAGTGTATGGTGTTTCCTGAAACATCTAAAAAACAAAGCAACAGAGACTAGGGCACTTCCACTTATGGTCCTATAGATTAGGGAATTTAAAATCAAAAAGACACAGCCACCCCAAAGTTTGGGACGGCTCTGTTTACAAGAACTTCGTTTACGGTACAAGTTCAATATCACACAAAGTGAAAAATGGATAAAGAAGTTGTGGTACTTACATACAATGCAATATCACTCAGCAATGAAATCTATGTCATCAGGCCCGTAGCAGCATAATGAGTGGTTTCAGGTACGATGATTCTAAGTGAAATAAGTCACACAGAAAAACAAACATCATAAGATATCACTACTACACGGAATGTAAACTTGTCTACACAGGAACTGAATTACAAAACAGAACAGTGTCTCCAATGGAGAAAACCAACTTATGCTTGCTTAAGGGGAAAGGTGAGTTGGGGTGCTGCATAAAACCAGAGATTGAAATTAGCACAGATACCGTTCCATAAGCCAAATATGTAATAGACATGAGCTACTCCTTGCTCAACGAAGTGGACTCAACGCCCCATATTAAATGCCTAAGAATATACCTGACAAGTAAGAATCTTAAAACCTATGGATTTATATGTCTCCAAAAGAGAATCAAACGTGTGTACAGCGGCATAAACGCAGCAGTGATAGGATTGGTGAGGTTCGGTGAGCAAATGCAGACCCTTTGAAGTCATATTGCATGGTACCCATTCCATAGGTCTCAACTCTCCAGGTTTAAGGTATTCTTCCTTCAGCTAAAACATGCATGTGGAACCCAGTGTATGATCCACTGTGTGATCGGGAAACGTGTTCAAATGTGTCAGTTTTCGTCCCCTGGTACTCGGGTGAAACATTCAAGACGCTTTACTAACAATCTCCCCACTTGGAGAGTCAGTGCCTTTAACCTCCTGTTTGGCCCAGTTTGCAATTTCTGCAGAAAATGAACAGGAATAGGGAGAACCAATGAGAGACTAGCTGGAGGGGTCTGGACGGGCAAATTTAACTCTCATTTCCCACCGGGAAGAGGAATTAACCAAAGGCTCAGCGTGCCATGCCGGAACCACACTAGGGCCTGAAGCAAGGCTGCGGTGTTGCGGTCAGCTCACAAGAAAGCGAGTTGAAGAAAGGAGCTCAGGGGCACTGTAATTCACAAACCTGCAGAGTTATAAATGACAGCTATCGTACAAAAATATATTGAAGTAAGGCTGCCAAGAGGACTTGAAATCGGGGCAGAATTGCAGGAAACCGATTTCAGGAGGTAGACTGGAATTGCATGTAAAGCATAGGAAAAGAGGCAGAACGTCCACAATGATGCACTTGGCCAAAAAGGGCGTATGCGTTTTTTCCTGAATATATTCAGGAAAAAACGCATACGCCCTTTTTGGCCAACCAAGCAAGCTTGCAAAGGAAATCTGCACTACAATGAAGTCTCACTGCCCCCCGGTCAAAAGGGCCATCTGAAAAAAGTGTAAAATCCAGAAAGGCAGTACAGGCCATGGAGAACTGGGAGCCTTGTTATGCTCATGGGCGGGATGTAAATTGCCAACAGCCACTCTGGAGAAGTGTATGGTGTTTCCTGAAACATCTAAAAAACAAAGCAACAGAGACTAGGGCACTTCCACTTATGGTCCTATAGCTTAGGGAAATTAAAATAAAAAAGACACAGCCACCGCAAAGTTTGGGACGGCTCTGTTTACAAGAACTTCGTTTACGGTACAAGTTCAATATCACACAAAGTGAAAAATGGATAAAGAAGTTGTGGTACTTACGTACAATGCAATATCACTCAGCAATGAAATCTATGTCATCAGGCCCATAGCAGCATAATGAGTGGATTCAGGTACGATGATTCTAAGTGAAATAAGTCACACAGAAAAAGAAACATCATAAGATATCACTACTACACGGAATGTAAACTTGGCTACACAGGAACTGAATTACAAAACAGAACAGGGTCTCAAATGGAGAAAACCAACTTATGCTTGCTTAAGGGGAAAGGTGAGTTGGGGTGCTGCATAAAAGCAGAGATTGAAATTAGCACAGATACCGTTCCATAAGCCAAATATGTAATAGACAAGAGCTACTCCTTGCTCAACGAAGTGGACTCAACGCCCCATATTAAACGCCTAAGAATATACCTGACTAGTAAGAATCTTAAAACCTACGGATTTATATGTCTCTGAAAGAGAATCAAGCGTGTGTACAGCGGCATAAACGCAGCAGTGATAGGATTGGTGAGGTTCGGTGAGCAAATGCAGACCCTTTGAAGTCATATTGCATGGTACCCATTCCATGGGTCTCAACTCTCCAGGTTTAAGGGATTCTTCCTTCAGCTAAAACATGCATGTGGAACCCAGAGTATGATCCACCGTGTGATCGGGAAACGTGTTCAAATGTGTCAGTTTTCGTCCCCTGGTATTCGGGTGCAACATTCCAGACGCTTTACTAACTCTCTCCCCACTTGGAGAGTCAGTGCCTTTAACCTCCTGTTTGGCCCAGTTTGCAATTTCTGCGGAAAATGAACAGGAATAGGGAGAACCAATGAGAGACTAGCTGGAGGTGTCTGGACGGGCAAATTTAACTCTCATTTCCCACCAGGAAGAGGAATTAACCAAAGGCTCAGCGTGCCGTGCCAGAACCACACTAGGGCCTGATGCAATCCTGCGGTGTTGCGGCCAGCTCACAAGAAAGCGAGTTGAAGAAAGGAGTTCAGGGGCACTGTCATTCACAGACCTGCAGAGTTATAAATGACAGCTATCATCCAAAAATATACTGAAGTATGGCTGCCAAGAGGACTTGAAATCGGGACAGAATTGCAAGAAACCGATTTCAGGAGGTAGACTGGAATTGCATGTAAAGCATAGGAAAAGAGGCAGAACGTCCACAATGATGCACTTGGCCAAAAAGGGCGTATGCGTTTTTTCCTGAATATATTCAGGAAAAAACGCATACGCCCTTTTTGGCCAACCAAGCAAGCTTGCAAAGGATATCTGCACTACAATGAAGTCTCACTGCCCCCCGGTCAAAAGGGCCATCTGAAAAAAGTGTAAAATCCAGAAAGGCAGTACAGGCCATGGTGAACTGGGAGCCTTGTTATGCTCATGGGCGGGATGTAAATTGCCAACAGCCACTCTGGAGAAGTGTATGGTGTTTCCTGAAACATCTAAAAAACAAAGCAACAGAGACTAGGGCACTTCCACTTATGGTCCTATAGCTTAGGGAAATTAAAATCAAAAAGACACAGCCACCCCAAAGTTTGGGACGGCTCTGTTTACAAGAACTTCGTTTACGGTACAAGTTCAATATCACACAAAGTGAAAAATGGATAATGAAGTTTTGCTACTTACATACAATGCAATATCACTCAGCAATGAAATCTATGTCATCAGGCCCGTAGCAGCATAATGAGTGGTTTCAGGTACGATGATTCTAAGTGAAATAAGTCACACAGAAAAAGAAACATCATAAGATATCACTACTACACGGAATGTAAACTTGGCTACACAGGAACTGAATTACAAAACAGAACAGGGTCTCAAATGGAGAAAACCAACTTATGCTTGCTTAAGGGGAAAGGTGAGTTGGGGTGCTGCATAAAAGCAGAGATTGAAATTAGCACAGATACCGTTCCATAAGCCAAATATGTAATAGACATGAGCTACTCCTTGCTCAACGAAGTGGACTCAACGCCCCATATTAAACGCCTAAGAATATACCTGACAAGTAAGAATCTTAAAACCTATGGATTTATATGTCTCCGAAAGAGAATCAAACGTGTGTACAGCGGCATAAACGCAGCAGTGATAGGATTGGTGAGGTTCGGTGAGCAAATGCAGACCCTTTGAAGTCATATTGCATGGTACCCATTCCATAGGTCTCAACTCTCCAGGTTTAAGGGATTCTTCCTTCAGCTAAAACATCCATGTGGAACCCAGTGTATGATCCACCGTGTGATCGGGAAACGTGTTCAAATGTGTCAGTTTTCGTCCCCTGGTACTCGGGTGAAACATTCCAGACGCTTTACTAACACTCTCCCCACTTGGAGAGTCAGTGCCTTTAACCTCCTGTTTGGCCCAGTTTGCAATTTCTGCAGAAAATGAACAGGAATAGGGAGAACCAATGAGAGACTAGCTGGAGGTGTCTGGACGGGCAAATTTAACTCTCATTTCCCACCAGGAAGAGGAATTAACCAAAGGCTCAGCGTGCCATGCCGGAACCACACTAGGGCCTGACGCAAGGCTGCGGTGTTGCGGTCAGCTCACAAGAAAGCGAGTTGAAGAAAGGAGCTCAGGGGCACTGTTATTCACAAACCTGCAGAGTTATAAATGACAGCTATCGTCCAAAAATATATTGAAGTAAGGCTGCCAAGAGGACTTGAAATCGGGGCAGAATTGCAGGAAACCGATTTCAGGAGGTAGACTGGAATTGCATGTAAAGCATAGGAAAAGAGGCAGAACGTCCACAATGATGCACTTGGCCAAAAAGGGCGTATGCGTTTGTTCCTGAATATATTCAGGAAAAAACGCATACGCCCTTTTTGGCCAACCAAGCAAGCTTGCAAAGGAAATCTGCACTACAATGAAGTCTCACTGCCCCCCGGTCAAAAGGGCCATCTGAAAAAAGTGTAAAATCCAGAAAGGCAGTACAGGCCATGGAGAACTGGGAGCCTTGTTATGCTCATGGGCGGGATGTAAATTGCCAACAGCCACTCTGGAGAAGTGTATGGTGTTTCCTGAAACATCTAAAAAACAAAGCAACAGAGACTAGGGCACTTCCACTTATGGTCCTATAGCTTAGGGAAATTAAAATCAAAAAGACACAGCCACCCCAAAGTTTGGGACGGCTCTGTTTACAAGAACTTCGTTTACGGTACAAGTTCAATATCACACAAAGTGAAAAATGGATAAAGAAGTTGTGGTACTTACGTACAATGCAATATCACTCAGCAATGAAATCTATGTCATCAGGCCCATAGCAGCATAATGAGTAGATTCAGGTACGATGATTCTAAGTGAAATAAGTCACACAGAAAAAGAAACATCATAAGATATCACTACTACACGGAATGTAAACTTGGCTACACAGGAACTGAATTACAAAACAGAACAGGGTCTCAAATGTAGAAAACCAACTTATGCTTGCTTAAGGGGAAAGGTGAGTTGGGGTGCTGCATAAAAGCAGAGATTGAAATTAGCACAGATACCGTTCCATAAGCCAAATATATAATAGACAAGAGCTAGTCCTTGCTCAACGAAGTGGACTCAACGCCCCATATTAAACGCCTAAGAATATACCTGACTAGTAAGAATCTTAAACCCTATGGATTTATATGTCTCCGAAAGAGAATCAAGCATGTGTACAGCGGCATAAATGGAGCAGTGATAGGATTGGTGAGGTTCGGTGAGCAAATGCAGACCCTTTGAAGTCATATTGCATGGTACCCATTCCATGGGTCTCAACTCTCCAGGTTTAAGGGATTCTTCCTTCAGCTAAAACATGCAGGTGGAACCCAGAGTATGATCCACCGTGTGATTGGGAAACGTGTTCAAAGGTGTCTCAGTTTTCGTCCCCTGGTACTCGGGTGCAACATTCCAGACGCTTTACTAACACTCTCTCCACTTGGAGAGTCAGTGCCTTTAACCTCCTGTTTGGCCCAGTTTGCAATTTCTGCGGAAAATGAACAGGAATAGGGAGAACCAATGAGAGACTAGCTGGAGGTGTCTGGACGGGCAAATTTAACTCTCATTTCCCACCAGGAAGAGGAATTAACCAAAGGCTCAGCGTGCCATGCCGGAACCACACTAGGGCCTGAAGCAAGGCTGCGGTGTTTTGGTCAGCTCACAAGAAACGAGTTGAAGAAAGGAGCTCAGGGGCACTGTAATTCACAAACCTGCAGAGTTATAAATGACAGCTATCGTCCAAAAATATATTGAAGTAAGGCTGCCAAGAGGACTTGAAAGCGGGGCAGAATTGCAGGAAACCGATTTCAGGAGGTAGACTGGAATTGCATGTAAAGCATAGGAAAAGAGGCAGAACGTCCACAATGATGCACTTGGCCAAAAAGGGCGTATGCGTTTTTTCCTGAATATATTCAGGAAAAAACGCATACGCCCTTTTTGGCCAACCAAGCAAGCTTGCAAAGGAAATCTGCACTACAATGAAGTCTCACTGCCCCCCGGTCAAAAGGGCCATCTGAAAAAAGTGTAAAATCCAGAAAGGCAGGACAGGCCATGGAGAACTGGGAGCCTTGTTATGCTCATGGGCGGGATGTAAATTGCCAACAGCCACTCTGGAGAAGTGTATGGTGTTTCCTGAAACATCTAAAAAACAAAGCAACAGAGACTAGGGCACTTCCACTTATGGTCCTATAGCTTAGGGAAATTAAAATCAAAAAGACACAGCCACCCCAAAGTTTGGGACGGCTCTGTTTACAAGAACTTCGTTTACGGTACAAGTTCAATATCACAGAAAGTGAAAAATGGATAAAGAAGTTGTGGTACTTACGTACAATGCAATATCACTCAGCAATGAAATCTATGTCATCAGGCCCATAGCAGCATAATGAGTGGATTCAGGTACGATGATTCTAAGTGAAATAAGTCACACAGAAAAAGAAACATCATAAGATATCACTACTACACGGAATGTAAACTTGGCTACACAGGAACTGAATTACAAAACAGAACAGGGTCTCAAATGTAGAAAACCAACTTATGCTTGCTTAAGGGGAAAGGTGAGTTGGGGTGCTGCATAAAAGCAGAGATTGAAATTAGCACAGATACCGTTCCATAAGCCAAATATGTAATAGACAAGAGCTACTCCTTGCTCAACGAAGTGGACTCAACGCCCCATATTAAACGCCTAAGAATATACCTGACTAGTAAGAATCTTAAAACCTACGGATTTATATGTCTCTGAAAGAGAATCAAGCGTGTGTACAGTGGCATAAACGCAGCAGTGATAGGATTGGTGAGGTTCGGTGAGCAAATGCAGACCCTTTGAAGTCATATTGCATGGTACCCATTCCATGGGTCTCAACTCTCCAGGTTTAAGGGATTCTTCCTTCAGCTAAAACATGCATGTGGAACCCAGAGTATGATCCACCGTGTGATCGGGAAACGTGTTCAAATGTGTCAGTTTTCATCCCCTGGTATTCGGGTGCAACATTCCAGACGCTTTACTAACTCTCTCCCCACTTGGAGAGTCAGTGCCTTTAACCTCCTGTTTGGCCCAGTTTGCAATTTCTGCGGAAAATGAACAGGAATAGGGAGAACCAATGAGAGACTAGCTGGAGGTGTCTGGACGGGCAAAATTAACTCTCATTTCCCACCAGGAAGAGGAATTAACCAAAGGCTCAGCGTGCCGTGCCAGAACCACACTAGGGCCTGATGCAATCCTGCGGTGTTGCGGCCAGCTCACAAGAAAGCGAGTTGAAGAAAGGAGTTCAGGGGCACTGTCATTCACAGACCTGCAGAGTTATAAATGACAGCTATCATCCAAAAATATATTGAAGTAAGGCTGCCAAGAGGACTTGAAAGCGGGGCAGAATTGCAGGAAACTGATTTCAGGAGGTAGACTGGAATTGCATGTAAAGCATAGGAAAAGAGGCAGAACGTCCACAATGATGCACTTGGCCAAAAAGGGCGTATGCGTTTTTTCCTGAATATATTCAGGAAAAAACGCATACGCCCTTTTTGGCCAACCAAGCAAGCTTGCAAAGGAAATCTGCACTACAATGAAGTCTCACTGCCCCCGGTCAAAAGGGCCATCTGAAAAAAGTGTAAAATCCAGAAAGACAGGACAGGCCATGGAGAACTGGGAGCCTTGTTATGCTGATGGGCAGGATATAAATTGACAACAGCCACTCTGGAGAAGTGTATGGTGTTTCCTGAAACATCTAAAACACAAAGCAACAGAGCCTAGGGCACTTCCACTTATGGTCCTATAGCTTAGGGAAATTAAAATCAAAAAGACACAGCCACCCCAAAGTTTGGGACGGCTCTGTTTACAAGAACCTCGTTTACGGTACAAATTCAGTATCACAGAAAGTGAAAAATGGATAATGAAGTTTTGCTACTTACATACAATGCAATATCACTCAGCAATGAAATCTATGTCATCAGGCCCGTAGCAGCATAATGAGTGGTTTCAGGTACGATGATTCTAAGTGAAATAAGTCACACAGAAAAACAAACATCATAAGATATCACTACTACACGGAATGTAAACTTGTCTACACAGGAACTGAATTACAAAACAGAACAGTGTCTCCAATGGAGAAAACCAACTTATGCTTGCTTAAGGGGAAAGGTGAGTTGGGGTGCTGCATAAACCATAGATTGAAATTAGCACAGATACCGTTCCATAAGCCAAATATGTAATAGACATGAGCTACTCCTTGCTCAACGAAGTGGACTCAACGCCCCATATTAAATGCCTAAGAATATACCTGACAAGTAAGAATCTTAAAACCTATGGATTTATATGTCTCCGAAAGAGAATCAAACGTGTGTACAGCAGCATAAACGCAGCAGTGATAGGATTGGTGAGGTTCGGTGAGCAAATGCAGACCCTTTGAAGTCATATTGCATGGTACCCATTCCATAGGTCTCAACTCTCCAGGTTTAAGGGATTCTTCCTTCAGCTAAAACATGCATGTGGAACCCAGTGTATGATCCACCGTGTGATCGGGAAACGTGTTCAAATGTGTCAGTTTTCGTCCCCTGGTACTCGGGTGAAACATTCCAGACGCTTTACTAACACTCTCCCCACTTGGAGAGTCAGTGCCTTTAACCTCCTGTTTGGCCCAGTTTGCAATTTCTGCAGAAAATGAACAGGAATAGGGAGAACCAATGAGAGACTAGCTGGAGGTGTCTGGACGGGCAAATTTAACTCTCATTTCCCACCAGGAAGAGGAATTAACCAAAGGCTCAGCGTGCCATGCCGGAACCACACTAGGGCCTGAAGCAAGGCTGCGGTGTTTTGGTCAGCTCACAAGAAACGAGTTGAAGAAAGGAGCTCAGGGGCACTGTAATTCACAAACCTGCAGAGTTATAAATGACAGCTATCGTCCAAAAATATATTGAAGTAAGGCTGCCAAGAGGACTTGAAAGCGGGGCAGAATTGCAGGAAACCGATTTCAGGAGGTAGACTGGAATTGCATGTAAAGCATAGGAAAAGAGGCAGAACGTCCACAATGATGCACTTGGCCAAAAAGGGCGTATGCGTTTTTTCCTGAATATATTCAGGAAAAAACGCATACGCCCTTTTTGGCCAACCAAGCAAGCTTGCAAAGGAAATCTGCACTACAATGAAGTCTCACTGCCCCCCGGTCAAAAGGGCCATCTGAAAAAAGTGTAAAATCCAGAAAGGCAGTACAGGCCATGGAGAACTGGGAGCCTTGTTATGCTCATGGGCGGGATGTAAATTGCCAACAGCCACTCTGGAGAAGTGTATGGTGTTTCCTGAAACATCTAAAAAACAAAGCAACAGAGACTAGGGCACTTCCACTTATGGTCCTATAGCTTAGGGAAATTAAAATCAAAAAGACACAGCCACTCCAAAGTTTGGGACGGCTCTGTTTACAAGAACTTCGTTTACGGTACAAGTTCAATATCACAGAAAGTGAAAAATGGATAAAGAAGTTGTGGTACTTACGTACAATGCAATATCACTCAGCAATGAAATCTATGTCATCAGGCCCATAGCAGCATAATGAGTGGATTCAGGTACGATGATTCTAAGTGAAATAAGTCACACAGAAAAACAAACATCATAAGATATCACTACTACACGGAATGTAAACTTGGCTACACAGGAACTGAATTACAAAACAGAACAGGGTCTCAAATGTAGAAAACCAACTTATGCTTGCTTAAGGGGAAAGGTGAGTTGGGGTGCTGCATAAAAGCAGAGATTGAAATTAGCACAGATACCGTTCCATAAGCCAAATATGTAATAGACATGAGCTACTCCTTGCTCAACGAAGTGGACTCAACGCCCCATATTAAATGCCTAAGAATATACCTGACAAGTAAGAATCTTAAAACCTATGGATTTATATGTCTCCGAAAGAGAATCAAACGTGTGTACAGCAGCATAAACGCAGCAGTGATAGGATTGGTGAGGTTCGGTGAGCAAATGCAGACCCTTTGAAGTCATATTGCATGGTACCCATTCCATAGGTCTCAACTCTCCAGGTTTAAGGGATTCTTCCTTCAGCTAAAACATGCATGTGGAACCCAGTGTATGATCCACCGTGTGATCGGGAAACGTGTTCAAATGTGTCAGTTTTCGTCCCCTGGTACTCGGGTGAAACATTCCAGACGCTTTACTAACACTCTCCCCACTTGGAGAGTCAGTGCCTTTAACCTCCTGTTTGGCCCAGTTTGCAATTTCTGCAGAAAATGAACAGGAATAGGGAGAACCAATGAGAGACTAGCTGGAGGTGTCTGGACGGGCAAATTTAACTCTCATTTCCCACCAGGAAGAGGAATTAACCAAAGGCTCAGCGTGCCATGCCGGAACCACACTAGGGCCTGAAGCAAGGCTGCGGTGTTTTGGTCAGCTCACAAGAAACGAGTTGAAGAAAGGAGCTCAGGGGCACTGTAATTCACAAACCTGCAGAGTTATAAATGACAGCTATCGTCCAAAAATATATTGAAGTAAGGCTGCCAAGAGGACTTGAAATCGGGGCAGAATTGCAGGAAACCGATTTCAGGAGGTAGACTGGAATTGCATGTAAAGCATAGGAAAAGAGGCAGAACGTCCACAATGATGCACTTGGCCAAAAAGGGCGTATGCGTTTTTTCCTGAATATATTCAGGAAAAAACGCATACGCCCTTTTTGGCCAACCAAGCAAGCTTGCAAAGGAAATCTGCACTACAATGAAGTCTCACTGCCCCCCGGTCAAAAGGGCCATCTGAAAAAAGTGTAAAATCCAGAAAGGCAGTACAGGCCATGGAGAACTGGGAGCCTTGTTATGCTCATGGGCGGGATGTAAATTGCCAACAGCCACTCTGGAGAAGTGTATGGTGTTTCCTGAAACATCTAAAAAACAAAGCAACAGAGACTAGGGCACTTCCACTTATGGTCCTATAGCTTAGGGAAATTAAAATCAAAAAGACACAGCCACCCCAAAGTTTGGGACGGCTCTGTTTACAAGAACTTCGTTTACGGTACAAGTTCAATATCACAGAAAGTGAAAAATGGATAAAGAAGTTGTGGTACTTACGTACAATGCAATATCACTCAGCAATGAAATCTATGTCATCAGGCCCATAGCAGCATAATGAGTGGATTCAGGTACGATGATTCTAAGTGAAATAAGTCACACAGAAAAACAAACATCATAAGATATCACTACTACACGGAATGTAAACTTGGCTACACAGGAACTGAATTACAAAACAGAACAGGGTCTCAAATGTAGAAAACCAACTTATGCTTGCTTAAGGGGAAAGGTGAGTTGGGGTGCTGCATAAAAGCAGAGATTGAAATTAGCAC
This sequence comes from Grampus griseus, assembly GCF_964374135.1. Lineage (NCBI taxonomy): Eukaryota > Metazoa > Chordata > Mammalia > Artiodactyla > Delphinidae > Grampus > Grampus griseus. The sequence continues at coordinate 7,576 of NW_028132916.1, read as the reverse complement.
AGATACCGTTCCATAAGCCAAATATGTAATAGACAAGAGCTACTCCTTGCTCAACGAAGTGGACTCAACGCCCCATATTAAACGCCTAAGAATATACCTGACTAGTAAGAATCTTAAAACCTACGGATTTATATGTCTCTGAAAGAGAATCAAGCGTGTGTACAGTGGCATAAACGCAGCAGTGATAGGATTGGTGAGGTTCGGTGAGCAAATGCAGACCCTTTGAAATCATATTGCATGGTACCCATTCCATGGGTCTCAACTCTCCAGGTTTAAGGGATTCTTCCTTCAGCTAAAACATGCATGTGGAACCCAGAGTATGATCCACCGTGTGATCGGGAAACGTGTTCAAATGTGTCAGTTTTCATCCCCTGGTATTCGGGTGCAACATTCCAGACGCTTTACTAACTCTCTCCCCACTTGGAGAGTCAGTGCCTTTAACCTCCTGTTTGGCCCAGTTTGCAATTTCTGCGGAAAATGAACAGGAATAGGGAGAACCAATGAGAGACCAGCTGGAGGTGTCTGGACGGGCAAATTTAACTCTCATTTCCCACCAGGAAGAGGAATTAACCAAAGGCTCAGCGTGCCGTGCCAGAACCACACTAGGGCCTGATGCAATCCTGCGGTGTTGCGGCCAGCTCACAAGAAAGCGAGTTGAAGAAAGGAGTTCAGGGGCACTGTCATTCACAGACCTGCAGAGTTATAAATGACAGCTATCATCCAAAAATATATTGAAGTAAGGCTGCCAAGAGGACTTGAAAGCGGGGCAGAATTGCAGGAAACTGATTTCAGGAGGTAGACTGGAATTGCATGTAAAGCATAGGAAAAGAGGCAGAACGTCCACAATGATGCACTTGGCCAAAAAGGGCGTATGCGTTTTTTCCTGAATATATTCAGGAAAAAACGCATACGCCCTTTTTGGCCAACCAAGCAAGCTTGCAAAGGAAATCTGCACTACAATGAAGTCTCACTGCCCCCGGTCAAAAGGGCCATCTGAAAAAAGTGTAAAATCCAGAAAGACAGGACAGGCCATGGAGAACTGGGAGCCTTGTTATGCTGATGGGCAGGATATAAATTGACAACAGCCACTCTGGAGAAGTGTATGGTGTTTCCTGAAACATCTAAAACACAAAGCAACAGAGCCTAGGGCACTTCCACTTATGGTCCTATAGCTTAGGGAAATTAAAATCAAAAAGACACAGCCACCCCAAAGTTTGGGACGGCTCTGTTTACAAGAACCTCGTTTACGGTACAAATTCAGTATCACAGAAAGTGAAAAATGGATAATGAAGTTTTGCTACTTACATACAATGCAATATCACTCAGCAATGAAATCTATGTCATCAGGCCCGTAGCAGCATAATGAGTGGTTTCAGGTACGATGATTCTAAGTGAAATAAGTCACACAGAAAAACAAACATCATAAGATATCACTACTACACGGAATGTAAACTTGTCTACACAGGAACTGAATTACAAAACAGAACAGTGTCTCCAATGGAGAAAACCAACTTATGCTTGCTTAAGGGGAAAGGTGAGTTGGGGTGCTGCATAAACCATAGATTGAAATTAGCACAGATACCGTTCCATAAGCCAAATATGTAATAGACATGAGCTACTCCTTGCTCAACGAAGTGGACTCAACACCCCATATTAAACGCCTAAGAATATACCTGACAAGTAAGAATCTTAAAACCTATGGATTTATATGTCTCCGAAAGAGAATCAAACGTGTGTACAGCAGCATAAACGCAGCAGTGATAGGATTGGTGAGGTTCGGTGAGCAAATGCAGACCCTTTGAAGTCATATTGCATGGTACCCATTCCATAGGTCTCAACTCTCCAGGTTTAAGGGATTCTTCCTTCAGCTAAAACATGCATGTGGAACCCAGTGTATGATCCACCGTGTGATCGGGAAACGTGTTCAAATGTGTCAGTTTTCGTCCCCTGGTACTCGGGTGAAACATTCCAGACGCTTTACTAACACTCTCCCCACTTGGAGAGTCAGTGCCTTTAACCTCCTGTTTGGCCCAGTTTGCAATTTCTGCAGAAAATGAACAGGAATAGGGAGAACCAATGAGAGACTAGCTGGAGGTGTCTGGACGGGCAAATTTAACTCTCATTTCCCACCGGGAAGAGGAATTAACCAAAGGCTCAGCGTGCCATGCCGGAACCACACTAGGGCCTGAAGCAAGGCTGCGGTGTTGCGGTCAGCTCACAAGAAAGCGAGTTGAAGAAAGGAGCTCAGGGGCACTGTAATTCACAAACCTGCAGAGTTATAAATGACAGCTATCGTCCAAAAATATATTGAAGTAAGGCTGCCAAGAGGACTTGAAATCGGGGCAGAATTGCAGGAAACCGATTTCAGGAGGTAGACTGGAATTGCATGTAAAGCATAGGAAAAGAGGCAGAACGTCCACAATGATGCACTTGGCCAAAAAGGCCGTATGCGTTTTTTCCTGAATATATTCAGGAAAAAACGCATACGCCCTTTTTGGCCAACCAAGCAAGCTTGCAATGGATATCTGCACTACAATGAAGTCTCACTGCCCCCCGGTCAAAAGGGCCATCTGAAAAAAGTGTAAAATCCAGAAAGGCAGTACAGGCCATGGAGAACTGGGAGCCTTGTTATGCTCATGGGCGGGATGTAAATTGCCAACAGCCACTCTGGAGAAGTGTATGGTGTTTCCTGAAACATCTAAAAAACAAAGCAACAGAGACTAGGGCACTTCCACTTATGGTCCTATAGCTTAGGGAAATTAAAATCAAAAAGACACAGCCACCCCAAAGTTTGGGACGGCTCTGGTTACAAGAACTTCGTTTACGGTACAAGTTCAATATCACACAAAGTGAAAAATGGATAAAGAAGTTGTGGTACTTACGTACAATGCAATATCACTCAGCAATGAAATCTATGTCATCAGGCCCATAGCAGCATAATTAGTGGATTCAGGTACGATGATTCTAAGTGAAATAAGTCACACAGAAAAAGAAACATCATAAGATATCACTACTACACGGAATGTAAACTTGGCTACACAGGAACTGAATTACAAAACAGAACAGGGTCTCAAATGTAGAAAACCAACTTATGCTTGCTTAAGGGGAAAGGTGAGTTGGGGTGCTGCATAAAAGCAGAGATTGAAATTAGCACAGATACCGTTCCATAAGCCAAATATGTAATAGACAAGAGCTACTCCTTGCTCAACGAAGTGGACTCAACGCCCCATATTAAACGCCTAAGAATATACCTGACTAGTAACAATCTTAAAACCTACGGATTTATATGTCTCTGAAAGAGAATCAAGCGTGTGTACAGTGGCATAAACGCAGCAGTGATAGGATTGGTGAGGTTCGGTGAGCAAATGCAGACCCTTTGAAGTCATATTGCATGGTACCCATTCCATGGGTCTCAACTCTCCAGGTTTAAGGGATTCTTCCTTCAGCTAAAACATGCATGTGGAACCCAGAGTATGATCCACCGTGTGATCGGGAAACGTGTTCAAATGTGTCAGTTTTCGTACCCTGGTATTCGGGTGCAACATTCCAGACGCTTTACTAACTCTCTCCCCACTTGGAGAGTCAGTGCCTTTAACCTCCTGTTTGGCCCAGTTTGCAATTTCTGCGGAAAATGAACAGGAATAGGGAGAACCAATGAGAGACTAGCTGGAGGTGTCTGGATGGGCAAATTTAACACTCATTTCCCACCAGGAAGAGGAATTAACCAAAGGCTCAGCATGCCGTGCCAGAACCACACTAGGGCCTGATGCAATCCTGCGGTGTTGCGGCCAGCTCACAAGAAAGCGAGTTGAAGAAAGGAGTTCAGGGGCACTGTCATTCACAGACCTGCAGAGTTATAAATGACAGCTATCATCCAAAAATATATTGAAGTAAGGCTGCCAAGAGGACTTGAAAGCGGGGCAGAATTGCAGGAAACCGATTTCAGGAGGTAGACTGGAATTGCATGTAAAGCATAGGAAAAGAGGCAGAACGTCCACAATGATGCACTTGGCCAAAAAGGGCGTATGCGTTTTTTCCTGAATATATTCAGGAAAAAACGCATACGCCCTTTTTGGCCAACCAAGCAAACTTGCAAAGGAAATCTGCACTACAATGAAGTCTCACTGCCCGCGGTCAAAAGAGCCATCTGAAAAAAGTGTAAAATCCAGAAAGACAGAACAGGCCATGGAGAACTGGGAGCCTTGTTATGCTGATGGGCAGGATATAAATTGCCAACAGCCACTCTGGAGAAGTGTATGGTGTTTCCTGAAACATCTAAAAAACAAAGCAACAGAGCCTAGGGCACTTCCACTTATGGTCCTATAGCTTAGGGAAATTAAAATCAAAAAGACACAGCCACCCCAAAGTTTGGGACGGCTCTGTTTACAAGAACCTCGTTTACGGTACAAATTCAGTATCACAGAAAGTGAAAAATGGATAATGAAGTTTTGCTACTTACATACAATGCAATATCAGTCAGCAATGAAATCTATGTCATCAGGCCCGTAGCAGCATAATGAGTGGATTCTGGTACGATGATTCTAAGTGAAATAAGTCACACAGAAAAAGAAACATCATAAGATATCACTACTACACGGAATGTAAACTTGGCTACACAGGAACTGAATTACAAAACAGAACAGGGTCTCAAATGTAGAAAACCAACTTATGCTTGCTTAAGGGGAAAGGTGAGTTGGGGTGCTGCATAAAACCAGAGATTGAAATTAGCACAGATACCTTTCCATAAGCCAAATATGTAATAGACAAGAGCTACTCCTTGCTCAACGAAGTGTACTCAACGCCCCATATTAAACGCCTAAGAATATACCTGACTAGTAAGAATCTTAAACCCTATGTATTTATATGTCTCCGAAAGAGAATCAAGCATGTGTACAGCGGCATAAATGGAGCAGTGATAGGATTGGTGAGGTTCGGTGAGCAAATGCAGACCCTTTGAAGTCATATTGCATGGTACCCATTCCATGGGTCTCAACTCTCCAGGTTTAAGGGATTCTTCCTTCAGCTCAAACATGCATGTGGAACCCAGAGTATGATACACCGTGTCATCGGGAAACGTGTTCAAATGTGTCAGTTTTTGTCCCCTGGTACTCGGGTGCAACATTCCAGACGCTTTACTAACACTCTCCCCACTTGGAGAGTCAGTGCCTTTAACCTCCTGTTTGGCCCAGTTTGCAATTTCTGCGGAAAATGAACAGGAATAGGGAGAGCCACTGAGAGACTAGCTGGAGGTGTCTGGACGGGCAAATTTAACTCTCATTTCCCACCTGGAAGAGGAATTAACCAAAGGCTCAGCGTGCCGTGCCGGAACCACACTAGGGCCTGAAGCAATCCTGCGGTGTTGCGGCCAGCTCACAAGAAAGCGAGTTGAAGAAAGGAGCTCAGGGGCACAGTAATTCACAAACCTGCAGAGTTATAAATGACAGCTATCGTCCAAAAATATATTGAAGTAAGGCTGCCAAGAGGACTTGAAAGCGGGGCAGAATTGCAGGAAACCGATTTCAGGAGGTAGACTGGAATTGCATGTAAAGCATAGGAAAAGAGGCAGAACGTCCACAATGATGCACTTGGCCAAAAAGGGCGTATGCGTTTTTTCCTGAATATATTCAGGAAAAAACGCATACGCCCTTTTTGGCCAATCAAGCAAGCTTGCAAAGGAAATCTGCACTACAATGAAGTCTCACTGCCCCCCGGTCAAAAGGGCCATCTGAAAAAAGTGTAAAATCCAGAAAGGCAGTACAGGCCATGGAGAACTGGGAGCCTTGTTATGCTCATGGGCGGGATGTAAATTGCCAACAGCCACTCTGGAGAAGTGTATGGTGTTTCCTGAAACATCTAAAAAACAAAGCAACAGAGACTAGGGTACTTCCACTTATGGTCCTATAGCTTAGGGAAATTAAAATCAAAAAGACACAGCCACCCCAAAGTTTGGGATGGCTCTGTTTACAAGAACTTCATTTACGGTACAAGTTCAATATCACACAAAGTGAAAAATGGATAAAGAAGTTGTGGTACTTACGTACAAAGCAATATCACTCAGCAATGAAATCTATGTCATCAGGCCCATAGCAGCATAATGAGTGGATTCAGGTACGATGATTCTAAGTGAAATAAGTCACACAGAAAAAGAAACATCATAAGATATCACTACTACACGGAATGTAAACTTGGCTACACAGGAACTGAATTACAAAACAGAACAGGGTCTCAAATGTAGAAAACCAACTTATGCTTGCTTAAGGGGAAAGGTGAGTTGGGGTGCTGCATAAAAGCAGAGATTGAAATTAGCACAGATACCGTTCCATAAGCCAAATATGTAATAGACAAGAGCTACTCCTTGCTCAACGAAGTGGACTCAACGCCCCATATTAAACGCCTAAGAATATACCTGACTAGTAAGAATCTTAAAACCTACGGATTTATATGTCTCTGAAAGAGAATCAAGCGTGTTTACAGTGGCATAAACGCAGCAGTGATAGGATTGGTGAGGTTCGGTGAGCAAATGCAGACCCTTTGAAGTCATATTGCATGGTACCCATTCCATGGGTCTCAACTCTCCAGGTTTAAGGGATTCTTCCTTCAGCTAAAACATGCATGTGGAACCCAGAGTATGATCCACCGTGTGATCGGGAAACGTGTTCAAATGTGTCAGTTTTCGTCCCCTGGTATTCGGGTGCAACATTCCAGACGCTTTACTAACTCTCTCCCCACTTGGAGAGTCAGTGCCTTTAACCTCCTGTTTGGCCCAGTTTGCAATTTCTGCGGAAAATGAACAGGAATAGGGAGAACCAATGAGAGACTAGCTGGAGGTGTCTGGACGGGCAAATTTAACTCTCATTTCCCACCAGGAAGAGGAATTAACCAAAGGCTCAGCGTGCCATGCCAGAACCACACTAGGGCCTGATGCAATCCTGCGGTGTTGCGGCCAGCTCACAAGAAAGCGAGTTGAAGAAAGGAGTTCAGGGGCACTGTCATTCACAGACCTGCAGAGTTATAAATGACAGCTATCATCCAAAAATATATTGAAGTAAGGCTGCCAAGAGGACTTGAAAGCGGGGTAGAATTGCAGGAAACTGATTTCAGGAGGTAGACTGGAATTGCATGTAAAGCATAGGAAAAGAGGCAGAACGTCCACAATGATGCACTTGGCCAAAAAGGGCGTATGCGTTTTTTCCTGAATATATTCACGAAAAAACGCATACGCCCTTTTTGGTCAACCAAGCAAGCTTGCAAAGGAAATCTGCACTACAATGAAGTCTCACTGCCCCCGGTCAAAAGGGCCATCTGAGAAAAGTGAAAAATCCAGAAAGACAGGACAGGCCATGGAGAACTGGGAGCCTTGTTATGCTGATGGGCAGGATATAAATTGCCAACAGCCACTCTGGAGAAGTGTATGGTGTTTCCTGAAACATCTAAAAAACAAAGCAACAGAGCCTAGGGCACTTCCACTTATGGTCCTATAGCTTAGGGAAATTAAAATCAAAAAGACACAGCCACCCCAAAGTTTGGGACGGCTCTGTTTACAAGAACCTCGTTTACGGTACAAATTCAGTATCAC